>NC_053498.1:151850809-151928309 GCF_905171775.1 Rana temporaria
CTGCACCTATTTTCTGAGAAAAAAAAAACCCTGCTTATAATACATTGTGTGCTATATTACTGGTAATAGGGATTGGATTTTCTGATTCTGCTGTCTGACTTTTGAATGTTGTATTACTATTTTGTTTTGCTGTTTTTACATTTATATCATCTCTCCCTTTCAGACGATCGTACTAAGAAAATGTCCTTGTCGCCAAACGCAGAACCTGCTGATGACAATTCAACGGTTTCTAATTACTTAGATAAGTAAGTACAGAGATGTGACCTCATGTGGGGCGGATATCATTTCCGACAAGAACTTTGGTTGTCGGAAAATTTGATAACCAGCGCTCACAAACATTTTGTTGTCGGAAATTCCGACAGCAAATGTCCGAAGGAGCGCCTACACGCGGTCGGATTTTCCGACAACCAGCTCCCATCGAACATTTGTTGTCGGAATAAGTCTGAGAAGGGTTGTGCAGAGGAGAGTCCTGGGAATCTGTCCACCCTCATCCTGATAAGGCAGAGAACGTTGAATGGGATTATAGTGATGCCAAAAAACAATCTAAAGTATAAAACTTGCAAAGTTTATTTGATACATGATTAAAAATGTATATAAAGCATGGTTTACACTTATCCAATAATGGTCACATGACACGATCACTGAGATGTGTTGAACAGATGGTTGTAGTATAGCAGGCAGTGCCGATCCTGACCTTCCTGGGGCCCTAAGCAAAATGACACGTCACATTAAAGTTGAGAACCGGGGGGAGGGCGGGGGGGGGCTGCCGACAGTGACATGTTATCACATTAAAAATCAAAGTTGAGAAGCGGGGGGAGTTCTGCTGTCGGAAATTACATGCAGGGGGGGAGGGGGGGTGCTCTGACTTCTTACTTCTTCTCCCATGCAGCCAGCGAGTTGAGAAGCAGGGTGAGGGGCTGAAAATGACTTCTCACCATGCATGGCCTCTAGTAATTTGGGGGGCCCTAAGCGGCTTGCATTGTGAGCCTATAGGGCGGATCGACCCTGAAAGCAAGGGGTGTCAAACTCAATTTCATTGTGGGCCGCATCAGCATTACGATTGCCCTCAAAAGGGGCGGTTGTATCTATAAGATTAGATGTCCAGCGCATCCCCCCCCCCCTTTACATTGGATGTCAAGAGCCCCCCCCACCATCAGAAGTTGAGTCCCCCACTCTCCCTTACATCACAGTGCACCCCCCTTTCCTTATACTGCTGCTGGGAAGAAGCTGGATGCATTTCTTAAAAGCAGAAAGTAAGGGTCTGGAGGAGGACCAGAAGAGGGCTGGAGCTCCTTCAGCTGCAGGAGAGGAGCGAGGGCCACATGAAATGGTCTGGAGGGCGGGATTCGGCCTGCGGGCCTTGTGTTTGACACCTGTGTAGTATAGTATCTGATCCCAACATGTTTCGCTGATATTGGCTTCTTCAGGGAATTTTGCAGACCACTAATATTCAACCAACTGACAGGGGCGGACTGACCATTGGGACTCTCGGGCACTGCCTGAGGGCCCCATGCCTCTAGGGGGCCCCATGCCACTAGGAGGCCCCATCAGGGTTGCCAGGCTCAATAAAACCAGGGACAATCTGTTTTTTTTTTTTTTTTACATCTGTCCCTAAATTGTCCAAAACCGACATGCTTTTGATGTGAAAATCCTGAGATTTTAGCTGCCCTGCCTATGCAATGCCTCCTGGCGTGGTGGCCATCTGTAAGCCCGGGGGCCCCATAATCTTCTATTGCACGGGAGCCCCATGAGTTGTCAGTCCGCCCCTGAAAACTGATCACCAATGGGGAGCGACAAAACCATCCACACACCACCATAGGAGAAGGCTGCCATGTGATCTCAGAAGGCTCAAACTATGAGTGGTTTGTGAAAGTGGTCCCGATGCATACTAGCGAATGGGAGCTTTCTGCTGTGACAGCCAATCACAGCGGTCTCATGACCCAAAAGCCCCGCCTCCTGGCATTTAGAACCCTTAAAGGGCCGGATGGAGGCTGGCTGGAAGGGGTTAATGTTTGATTTGTATTCCTTACTGGGGTTCTAAAAACATTTTTTTTTTTTTTTTGGTCCCTCTGTAACTTCACTTCTCTGACTTTAGGACAAATTCCCCGCCCCCCCCCCGCCCCTCAGTTGCTAATAGTGGCAGGCTCCTCGTGGGTTGGGCAGAGTTGGTGCAGACACAAGACGTTTATTGGTTGACATTTATATAAAAATTGACATTTATAAAAAAAAAAGGGGGTTAAATTGGCCCAGAAATGTGATTGAATTTTGTTGAGTGAGATGACGTATCGGGGGGATCTTTTACCTTTTTGTCTTGTTTTCTCTGAAATGTGTTCCTCTTGTATTTGCAGCTTGTGCATTTTCTGCGGGGAACGCGATGAATCTTTCACAGAGGAAGGATTGGATCTCCATTACTGGAAACATTGTCCAATGCTGAGACGCTGCGAGCACTGCAAGCAGGTACACCAAAGGGCCGGGAAAAGGGGTGGGCAGAAGGGACGGCTGCCCTGGGCACTGTGGTTATCATGTTGTAAAATGGGTGGGGGGCACCACAATGAGGCTTGGGGGGGGGGTTGCAGGGGATAAGAATTAGTCTATTACACCTCCCTAAATTTCCCCTCCTAGGAGTGGTTATTTTGAGGGGATTTGTGTTGGGAGGGGGAATGGTGGAAAACAATTTGTGCTGGGTGTGGAATTTTTTTTTTGGGGGGGGGGGGGGGTTGTATTAGAAAAGGCGGATAAGAGGGGATTTGTGCTAGGAGGGAATTTTGTAGGTATTTGTACTAAGGGGGGGGGGGGGGGTTATTTCAGGGGGGGGGGTGGATTTTTGCTGGGGGTATATGGGGAATGAAAGGATTTGAGCAGGGGGGGGTGGGCAAAGATTTGTGCTGGGAAGGGGATTTCAGCAGTGATGAATTTGTATTGCGGGGGGGGGGGGGGGGAATGCTTAGGGAGTAAGCATGCAAATTGGTGCACCATTTCTTTTTTGGGGGGGGGGGGGACTTTTGGCATGTTCGCCCTGGGCTCTAGATGACCTTGTCCCAGCACTGGGTACAGCCCACAGCCCAGCACATTATTAAATATTATTCTATTCAGACCTGATATCATCCTGAAGGACACGGGACCATTCACCACAGGTTGTCACCTGCACAGCTTACCAATGACCCCACCCCCACACAGTCACATGTTCAAAAAATCCATTGTGTGTGGAAAGTGGGGTCCCCCGGGGTCCTGTGCCGGAACCAATCCTATTTAATTTATTCATAAATGACCTGGAGGAGGGGTAAACCTTGCAATCTCTGTATTTGCGGACAATAATAAGCTAAGCGGGGAAATTACTTCTCCGCAGGATGTGGAAACATTGCAAGAAGTTTGGAACAAATTAATGGGGGAGGGGCAACTACATGGAAAATGAGGTTTAATGTACAAAAATGTAAAATGAATGCATTTGGGTGCAAAAATCTGAATGCAATCTATACACTGGGGGGAGAACTTCTGGGGGGTCCTAGTAGATGATGGGCTCAGCAATGGGGGAGGGAGGAGCTTAGGTATGGGGGGGGAGCTCCGGTATGGGAAAGGGAGGAGCTCAGGTATGGGGGGAGAACCTCTGGGGGATCTGGGTTGGAGAAGGACCTGGGGGTCATAGTAGATGATAGGCTCAGCAATGGAGAGGGAGGAGCTCGGGTATGGTGGAGGGAGGAGCTCGGGCATGGGGAGAACCTCTGGGGGGGATGGAGAAGGACCTTGGGGTCCTAGTAGATGATAGGCTCAGCAATGGGGGAGGGAGGAGCTTGGGTGTGGGGGAGGGAGGAGCTTGGGTGTGGGGAGGGAGGAGTTTGGGTGTGGGGAGGGAGGAGCTCCGGTATGGGGGGAGAACCTCTGGGAGGGATGTAGGATGGAGGAGGACCTGGGGGTCCTAGTAGATAGGCTCAGCAATGGGGGAAGGAGGAGCTTGGGTATGGGGGGGGGAGTTTAGGTATGAAGAGGGAGGAGCTTAGGCATGGGGGAGGGAGGAGCTCAGGTATGGGGGGAGAACCTCTGGGGGGGATGTAGGATGGAGGAGGACCTGGGGGTCCTAGTAGATGATAGGCTCAGCAATGGGGAGGGAGGGGCTTGGGTATGGGGGAGGAGCTTATGTATGAATAGGGAGGAGCTTAGGTATGGGGGAGGGAGGAGCTCAGGTATGAGCGGAGAACCTCTGGGGGGGATGTAGGATGGAGAAGGACCTGGGGGTCCTAGTAGATGAGAGGCTCAGCAATGCCAAGCTGCTGCTAACAAAGCAAACAGAATATTGGCATTAAAAATTGGGATCAACTCCAAAGGATAATTCTCCTGCTCTACAAGACTCTGGTCCGGCCGCACCTGGAGTATGCCGTCCAGTTCTGGGCACCAGTCGGATGTACTGGAAATGGAGAGAGTACAAAGAAGGGCAACATTCATCCCTCCTGTCATTAAATCCAGCAATGCCAACCAAAGACCCATTGTGGTACCCAGCTCTCCGGCATAGTGCCGTGTCCATGCATGTTCGTTGGCGTTGGGGAAAAAAATTCACAATTTGCAGTAATATGTTTTTATTTTTCTTCTTACCCAGGTGGTAGAAATTGCCAGTCTGACGGATCACCTTCTGACCGAATGCACTCACAAGGACTCGTTCGGAAAATGCCAACGTTGCTCAGAGGCCATATCCAAGGACCATCTGCTGGAGCACGTCAAAGCCAAGACTTGTAACCGTAAGTCCCTGCCTGGTTATGTATGGAGATCGCAGCAGGCGTTCTATCATAAAAAAGGCCAATTGGCCTCTTACACCCAGCGTCAACAGCAACCAGAGTACCGGAACTGGCGTCAGACAAATACGTGACCAGGTACCGCCGCCGACGTACGTTTCGTTGTTAACGTCTTCAGGGGGCGACGCCCCCTGAAGACGTTCACAACGAAACGTACGAGGATGGCAGCAGGGCAGCCAAGAGAGGAGCGGTTGCTCGTCTCCTGCTGCCGACATCGCGGGCACCCTGGATAGGTAAGTGTCCATTTTATTAAAGTCAGCAGTATTTTTTGTTTAGGTGGACCTCTGCTAATTTTTTTTTTACTAGTAATTGCGGTGATCAGTGATTTTTAGGGGACTGACTTAGAGGAGGAGAGAGATCGCTGTTCCTGAGCAGTAGGAACAGCAGATCTCTCTCCTTTCCCTGACAGAATGGAGATCTGTCTGTGTTTACATTGACAGATCCCCATTCTGGCTCTCTGAGGAGCCACCGCGAGTTGCTGGCAAACATGGCGGGCGTTGGCCATGCGCGCTCCCCCTAGAGCTCTTAAAGCGCCCAATGTACAGTTACGGCGATTCACGCAGCAGCTTAAAAAAAGATCTATCCGCCTCGGTGGATGCAGCATCTGTCCCCCCCCCCCCCCCCCCCCTCGCCTCCATGACTGAGAACCGAGCGATCGGACACTGCCAATCGCTCGGTTCTCACAGCTCCCCGAGCAGAGCGCGGTCACGGCTCTCTGCGCTGCCCCTCCCACGCTCATTGGAGCATCGGGCTGTGGAGGGGGCGAGAGCGGCTGGCTCAGGCTCTCGGCCGCTCGCTATGAGGCTGAGTTGGGTGTCGGTCCAGGAATGTGGGCGTAACCCGACTCCATGATAGTGATGGCGCCAAAACTGGACCGACTCTGTGACGTCAGTGGAAAACGGGTCACAGGATTACAGAACAAACCGCACCCCTGTGATCCACAGGAGAAGTCCAGCCAAACCAGCTCTCCCCGTACTTAGCGTGATAAATCGGAATCTGTACACTCTGTGCGTTTTTTCACAAGTCTGGATTTTTTTTTTTGGAGAGTTTAGTCTTCCTTTAAGTATTTGGAGACACTTCCCAGCAGTTCCAGTTAATGAAGTGCCATAAACGGGGCATGTGCCATGACAGAGGCACCGCGCTCCACACATGTGACCCATCTACCGGGACAGACGGACAGCAAAGCCTTTTTCCATCCAGCGTCACTATTGAACAAGAACACAAATCTCACAGCCAGGTGTATAGGGGGTCAGAGGTTCTATTCCCTGTATAGGGGGTCGGAGGTTCTATTCCCTGTATAGGGGGTCGGAGGTTGTATTCCCTGTATAGGGGGTCGGAGGTTCTATTCCCTGTATAGGGGGTCGGAGGTTCTAGTCCCTGTATAGGGGGTCGGAGGTTGTATTCCCTGTATAGGGGGTCGGAGGTTGTATTCCCTGTATAGGGGGTCGGAGGTTCTATTCCCTGTATAGGGAGTCGGAGGTTGTATTCCCTGTATAGGGGGTCGGAGGTTGTATTCCCTGTATAGGGGGTCGGAGGTTGTAGTCCCTGTATAGGGGGTCGGAGGTTGTATTCCCTGTATAGGGGGTCGGAGGTTCTATTCCCTGTATAGGGGGTCGGAGGTTCTATTCCCTGTATAGGGGGTCGGAGGTTGTATTCCCTGTATAGGGGGTCGGAGGTTGTATTCCCTGTATAGGGGGTCGGAGGTTGTATTGCCTGTATAGGGGGTCGGAGGGTCTATTCCCTGTATAGGGGGTCGGAGGGTCTATTCCCTGTATAGGGGGTCGGAGGGTCTATTCCCTGTATAGGGGGTCGGAGGTTGTATTCCCTGTATAGGGGGTCGGAGGTTGTATTCCCTGTATAGGGGGTCGGAGGTTGTATTCCCTGTATAGGGGGTCGGAGGTTGTATTCCCTGTATAGGGGGTCGGAGGTTGTATTCCCTGTATAGGGGGTCGGAGGTTGTATTCCCTGTATAGGGGATCGGAGGTTGTATTCCCTGTATAGGGGATCGGAGGTTGTATTCCCTGTATAGGGGGTGGGAGGTTCTATTCTCTGTATAGGGGGTCGGAGGTTGTATTCCCTGTATAGGGGGTCGGAGGTTGTATTCCCTGTATAGGGGGTCGGAGGTTCTATTCCCTGTATAGGGAGTCGGAGGTTGTATTCCCTGTATAGGGGATCGGAGGTTGTAGTCCCTGTATAGGGGGTCGGAGGTTGTATTCCCTGTATAGGGGGTCGGAGGTTGTATTCCCTGTATAGGGGATCGGAGGTTGTATTCCCTGTATAGGGGATCGGAGGTTGTATTCCCTGTATAGGGGATCGGAGGTTGTATTCCCTGTATAGGGGATCGGAGGTTGTATTCCCTGTATAGGGGGTGGGAGGTTCTATTCTCTGTATAGGGGGTCGGAGGTTGTATTCCCTGTATAGGGGGTCGGAGGTTGTATTCCCTGTATAGGGGGTCGGAGGTTGTATTCTCTGTATAGGGGGTCGGAGGTTGTATTCCCTGTATAGGGGATCGGAGGTTGTATTCCCTGTATAGGGGATCGGAGGTTGTATTCCCTGTATAGGGGGTGGGAGGTTCTATTCTCTGTATAGGGGATCGGAGGTTGTATTCCCTGTATAGGGGGTCGGAGGTTGTATTCCCTGTATTGGGGGTCGGAGGTTGTGTTCCCTGTATAGGGGGTCGGAGGTTCTAGTCCCTGTATAGGGGGTCGGAGGTTGTATTCCCTGTATAGGGGGTTGGAGGTTGTATTCCCTGTATAGGGGGTCGGAGGTTGTATTCCCTGTATAGGGGGTCGGAGGTTGTATTCCCTGTATAGGGGGTCGGAGGTTGTGTTCCCTGTATAGGGGGTCGGAGGTTGTATTCCCTGTATAGGGGGTCGGAGGTTCTATTCCCTGTATAGGGAGTCGGAGGTTCTATTCCCTGTATAGGGGGTCGGAGGTTCTATTCCCTGTATAGGGAGTCGGAGGTTGTATTCCCTGTATAGGGGGTCGGAGGTTGTATTCCCTGTATAGGGGGTCGGAGGTTGTAGTCCCTGTATAGGGGGTCGGAGGTTGTATTCCCTGTATAGGGGGTCGGAGGTTGTATTCCCTGTATAGGGGGTCGGAGGTTCTATTCCCTGTATAGGGGGTCGGAGGTTCTATTCCCTGTATAGGGGGTCGGAGGTTGTATTCCCTGTATAGGGGGTCGGAGGTTGTATTCCCTGTATAGGGGGTCGGAGGTTGTATTCCCTGTATAGGGGGTCGGAGGGTCTATTCCCTGTATAGGGGGTCGGAGGTTCTATTCCCTGTATAGGGGGTCGGAGGTTGTATTCCCTGTATAGGGGGTCGGAGGTTGTATTCCCTGTATAGGGGGTCGGAGGTTGTATTCCCTGTATAGGGGGTTGGAGGGTCTATTTCCTGTATAGGGGTCAGAGGTTCTATTCCCTGTATAGGGGGTCGGAGGTTCTATTCCCTGTATAGGGGGTCGGAGGTTCTATTCCCTGTATAGGGGGTCGGAGGTTCTATTCCCTGTATAGGGGGTCGGAGGTTCTATTCCCTGTATAGGGGGTCGGAGGGTCTATTCCCTGTATAGGGGGTCGGAGGTTGTATTCCCTGTATAGGGGGTCGGAGGGTCTATTCCCTGTATAGGGGGTCGGAGGGTCTATTCCCTGTATAGGGGGTTGGAGGTTGTATTCCCTGTATAGGGGGTCGGAGGTTGTATTCCCTGTATAGGGGATCGGAGGTTGTATTCCCTGTATAGGGGGTCGGAGGGTCTATTCCCTGTATAGGGGGTCGGAGGTTGTATTCCCTGTATAGGGGATCGGAGGTTGTATTGCCTGTATAGGGGGTCGGAGGGTCTATTCCCTGTATAGGGGGTCGGAGGTTGTATTCCCTGTATAGGGGGTCGGAGGTTGTATTCCCTGTATAGGGGGTCGGAGGTTGTATTCCCTGTATAGGGGGTCGGAGGTTGTGTTCCCTGTATAGGGGGTCGGCTGTTGTATTCCCTGTATAGGGGGTCGGCTGTTGTATTCCCTGTATAGGGGGTCGGAGGTTGTATTCCCTGTATAGGGGGTCGGAGGTTGTATTCCCTGTATAGGGGGTCGGAGGTTCTATTCCCTGTATAGGGGGTCGGAGGTTGTATTCCCTGTATAGGGGGTCGGAGGTTGTATTCCCTGTATAGGGGGTCGGAGGTTCTATTCCCTGTATAGGGGATCGGAGGGTCTATTCCCTGTATAGGGGGTTCGAGGTTGTATTCCCTGTATAGGGGGTCGGCTGTTGTATTCCCTGTATAGGGGGTCGGAGGTTGTGTTCCCTGTATAGGGGGTCAGAGGTTCTATTCCCTGTATAGGGGGTCGGAGGTTCTATTCCCTGTATAGGGGGTCGGAGGTTGTATTCCCTGTATAGGGGGTCGGAGGTTCTATTCCCTGTATAGGGGGTCGGAGGTTCTAGTCCCTGTATAGGGGGTCGGAGGTTGTATTCCCTGTATAGGGGGTCGGAGGTTGTATTCCCTGTATAGGGGGTCGGAGGTTCTATTCCCTGTATAGGGAGTCGGAGGTTGTATTCCCTGTATAGGGGGTCGGAGGTTGTATTCCCTGTATAGGGGGTCGGAGGTTGTAGTCCCTGTATAGGGGGTCGGAGGTTGTATTCCCTGTATAGGGGGTCGGAGGTTCTATTCCCTGTATAGGGGGTCAGAGGTTCTATTCCCTGTATAGGGGGTCGGAGGTTGTATTCCCTGTATAGGGGGTCGGAGGTTGTATTCCCTGTATAGGGGGTCGGAGGTTGTATTGCCTGTATAGGGGGTCGGAGGGTCTATTCCCTGTATAGGGGGTCGGAGGGTCTATTCCCTGTATAGGGGGTCGGAGGGTCTATTCCCTGTATAGGGGGTCGGAGGTTGTATTCCCTGTATAGGGGGTCGGAGGTTGTATTCCCTGTATAGGGGGTCGGAGGTTGTATTCCCTGTATAGGGGGTCGGAGGTTGTATTCCCTGTATAGGGGGTCGGAGGTTGTATTCCCTGTATAGGGGGTCGGAGGTTGTATTCCCTGTATAGGGGATCGGAGGTTGTATTCCCTGTATAGGGGATCGGAGGTTGTATTCCCTGTATAGGGGATCGGAGGTTGTATTCCCTGTATAGGGGGTGGGAGGTTCTATTCTCTGTATAGGGGGTCGGAGGTTGTATTCCCTGTATAGGGGGTCGGAGGTTGTATTCCCTGTATAGGGGGTCGGAGGTTCTATTCCCTGTATAGGGAGTCGGAGGTTGTATTCCCTGTATAGGGGATCGGAGGTTGTAGTCCCTGTATAGGGGGTCGGAGGTTGTATTCCCTGTATAGGGGGTCGGAGGTTGTATTCCCTGTATAGGGGATCGGAGGTTGTATTCCCTGTATAGGGGATCGGAGGTTGTATTCCCTGTATAGGGGATCGGAGGTTGTATTCCCTGTATAGGGGATCGGAGGTTGTATTCCCTGTATAGGGGGTGGGAGGTTCTATTCTCTGTATAGGGGGTCGGAGGTTGTATTCCCTGTATAGGGGGTCGGAGGTTGTATTCCCTGTATAGGGGGTCGGAGGTTGTATTCTCTGTATAGGGGGTCGGAGGTTGTATTCCCTGTATAGGGGGTCGGAGGTTGTATTCCCTGTATAGGGGGTGGGAGGTTCTATTCTCTGTATAGGGGATCGGAGGTTGTATTCCCTGTATAGGGGGTCGGAGGTTGTATTCCCTGTATAGGGGATCGGAGGTTGTATTCCCTGTATAGAGGGTCGGTGGTTACATTCCCTGTATAGGGGGTGGGAGGTTGTATTCCCTGTATAGGGGGTTGGAGGTTGTATTCCCTGTATAGGGGGTCGGAGGTTGTATTCCCTGTATAGGGGGTCGGAGGTTGTATTCCCTGTATAGGGGGTCGGAGGTTGTGTTCCCTGTATAGGGGGTCGGAGGTTGTATTCCCTGTATAGGGGGTCGGAGGTTCTATTCCCTGTATAGGGAGTCGGAGGTTCTATTCCCTGTATAGGGGGTCGGAGGTTCTATTCCCTGTATAGGGAGTCGGAGGTTGTATTCCCTGTATAGGGGGTCGGAGGTTGTATTCCCTGTATAGGGGGTCGGAGGTTGTAGTCCCTGTATAGGGGGTCGGAGGTTGTATTCCCTGTATAGGGGGTCGGAGGTTGTATTCCCTGTATAGGGGGTCGGAGGTTCTATTCCCTGTATAGGGGGTCGGAGGTTCTATTCCCTGTATAGGGGGTCGGAGGTTGTATTCCCTGTATAGGGGGTCGGAGGTTGTATTCCCTGTATAGGGGGTCGGAGGTTGTATTCCCTGTATAGGGGGTCGGAGGGTCTATTCCCTGTATAGGGGGTCGGAGGTTCTATTCCCTGTATAGGGAGTCGGAGGTTGTATTCCCTGTATAGGGGGTCGGAGGTTGTATTCCCTGTATAGGGGGTCGGAGGTTGTATTCCCTGTATAGGGGGTTGGAGGGTCTATTTCCTGTATAGGGGTCAGAGGTTCTATTCCCTGTATAGGGGGTCGGAGGTTCTATTCCCTGTATAGGGGGTCGGAGGTTCTATTCCCTGTATAGGGGGTCGGAGGTTCTATTCCCTGTATAGGGGGTCGGAGGTTCTATTCCCTGTATAGGGGGTCGGAGGGTCTATTCCCTGTATAGGGGGTCGGAGGTTGTATTCCCTGTATAGGGGGTCGGAGGGTCTATTCCCTGTATAGGGGGTCGGAGGGTCTATTCCCTGTATAGGGGGTTGGAGGTTGTATTCCCTGTATAGGGGGTCGGAGGTTGTATTCCCTGTATAGGGGATCGGAGGTTGTATTCCCTGTATAGGGGGTCGGAGGGTCTATTCCCTGTATAGGGGGTCGGAGGTTGTATTCCCTGTATAGGGGATCGGAGGTTGTATTGCCTGTATAGGGGGTCGGAGGGTCTATTCCCTGTATAGGGGGTCGGAGGTTGTATTCCCTGTATAGGGGGTCGGAGGTTGTATTCCCTGTATAGGGGGTCGGAGGTTGTATTCCCTGTATAGGGGGTCGGAGGTTGTGTTCCCTGTATAGGGGGTCGGCTGTTGTATTCCCTGTATAGGGGGTCGGCTGTTGTATTCCCTGTATAGGGGGTCGGCTGTTGTATTCCCTGTATAGGGGGTCGGAGGTTGTATTCCCTGTATAGGGGGTCGGAGGTTGTATTCCCTGTATAGGGGGTCGGAGGTTCTATTCCCTGTATAGGGGGTCGGAGGTTGTATTCCCTGTATAGGGGGTCGGAGGTTGTATTCCCTGTATAGGGGGTCGGAGGTTCTATTCCCTGTATAGGGGATCGGAGGGTCTATTCCCTGTATAGGGGGTTCGAGGTTGTATTCCCTGTATAGGGGGTCGGCTGTTGTATTCCCTGTATAGGGGGTCGGCTGTTGTATTCCCTGTATAGGGGGTCGGCTGTTGTATTCCCTGTATAGGGGGTCGGAGGTTGTATTCCCTGTATAGGGGGTCGGAGGTTGTATTCCCTGTATAGGGGGTCGGAGGTTGTATTCCCTGTATAGGGGATCGGAGGTTGTATTCCCTGTATAGGGGATCGGAGGTTGTATTCCCTGTATAGGGGGTGGGAGGTTCTATTCTCTGTATAGGGGGTCGGAGGTTGTAGTCCCTGTATAGGGGGTCGGAGGTTGTATTCCCTGTATAGGGGGTCGGAGGTTGTATTCCCTGTATAGGGGGTCGGAGGTTGTATTCCCTGTATAGGGGGTCGGAGGTTGTATTCCCTGTATAGGGGGTCGGAGGTTGTGTTCCCTGTATAGGGGGTCGGAGGTTGTGTTCCCTGTATAGGGGGTCGGAGGTTGTGTTCCCTGTATAGGGGGTCGGAGGTTCTATTCCCTGTATAGGGGGTCGGAGGTTCTATTCCCTGTATAGGGGGTCGGAGGTTCTATTCCCTGTATAGGGGGTCGGAGGTTCTATTCCCTGTATAGGGGGTCGGAGGTTCTATTCCCTGTATAGGGGGTCGGAGGTTGTATTCCCTGTATAGGGGGTCGGAGGTTGTGTTCCCTGTATAGGGGGTCGGAGGTTGTGTTCCCTGTATAGGGGGTCGGAGGTTGTGTTCCCTGTATAGGGGGTCGGAGGTTGTGTTCCCTGTATAGGGGGTCGGAGGTTGTGTTCCCTGTATAGGGGGTCGGAGGTTGTGTTCCCTGTATAGGGGGTCGGAGGTTGTGTTCCCTGTATAGGGGGTCGGAGGTTGTGTTCCCTGTATAGGGGGTCGGAGGTTGTATTCCCTGTATAGGGATCGGAGGTTGTATTCCCTGTATAGGGGGTCGGAGGTTCTATTCCCTGTATAGGGGTCGGAGGTTGTATTCCCTGTATAGGGGGTCGGAGGTTCTATTCCCTGTATAGGGGGTCGGAGGTTCTATTCCCTGTATAGGGGGTCGAAGGTTCTGTTCCCTGTATAGGGGATCGGAGGTTGTGTTCCCTGTATAGGGGGTCGGAGGTTGTGTTCCCTGTATAGGGGGTCGGAGGTTGTGTTCCCTGTATAGGGGGTCGGAGGTTGTGTTCCCTGTATAGGGGGTCGGAGGTTGTGTTCCCTGTATAGGGGGTCGGAGGTTGTATTCCCTGTATAGGGGGTCGGAGGTTGTATTCCCTGTATAGGGGGTCGGAGGTTGTATTCCCTGTATAGGGGGTCGGAGGTTGTATTCCCTGTATAGGGGGTCGGAGGGTCTATTCCCTGTATAGGGGGTCGGAGGTTGTATTCCCTGTATAGGGGGTCGGAGGTTGTATTCCCTGTATAGGGGGTCGGAGGTTGTATTCCCTGTATAGGGGGTCGGAGGTTGTATTCCCTGTATAGGGGGTCGGAGGTTGTATTCCCTGTATAGGGGGTCGGAGGTTGTATTCCCTGTATAGGGGGTCGGAGGTTCTATTCCCTGTATAGGGGGTCGGAGGTTCTATTCCCTGTATAGGGGGTCGGAGGTTCTATTCCCTGTATAGGGGGTCGGAGGTTGTATTCCCTGTATAGGGGGTCGGAGGTTGTATTCCCTGTATAGGGGGTGGGAGGTTGTATTCCCTGTATAGGGGGTCGGAGGTTCTATTCCCTGTATAGGGGGTCGGAGGTTGTATTCCCTGTATAGGGGGTCGGAGGTTGTATTCCCTGTATAGGGGGTCGGAGGTTCTATTCCCTGTATAGGGGGTCGGAGGTTCTATTCCCTGTATAGGGGGTCGGAGGTTCTATTCCCTGTATAGGGGGTCGGAGGTTCTATTCCCTGTATAGGGGGTCGGAGGTTCTATTCCCTGTATAGGGGATCGGCTGTTGTAGTCCCTGTATAGGGGGTCGGAGGTTGTATTCTCTGTATAGGGGATACAACACTGCAGGGTGGTCTCTCTGCACAGTGTGCGGGGACCGCCGGCTCAGCAGGGATCAACGGAGCAAGCGGAGGTTCAGGGGGCGTCATTACTGATCCGCCCCGTGTGAAAGGGCCCTTAGGGGGCTGGACTACCAGTGACACAACGTTTTCATTGCTTTTTATGTCAGGGAGCAGCCGATCAGTGTCCTTACACAGGCATCCCCCCGTTCTGCAGCTCCGTGACACGATCGTGGGACACCGGCGGACATCCAGTCCACGGGTCCCGCGGGCACGGTCACAGAGCTCATGGCGACACTTTTTTTTTGTTTATAGCGCAAAAAGTAAAAACCGCGGAGGTGATCAAATGCCACCAAAAGAAAGCTCTATTTGTGGGGGAAAAAGGACGCCAATTTTGTTTGGGAGCCGCGTCGCACGACCGCGCAATTGTCAGTTAAAGCGACGCAGTGCCCGAATCACAAAAAGTGCTCTGGTCTTTTGGCAGCCAAATCCTCCGGGGGGCTGAAGTGGTTAAAAAAAATATCTTTTATCACTAAGTAAGGATCTGCTGAAAAATAAGTGAAATGATTGGACCTCAATTTGTGAATCTGCTCTGGAGAAGTAGGCTGTGGGGCCTGACCACGTGTGACAATCACTTACCTCTTCACCCAGGGTTGGCACCTCAAGCCGAGTGCCCCTCGCGATGACCTGGAGGAATCTGCCGCCACATTACAGCAGCTTTATTGTTTTTATTCTGCATGGCGGGTCGGCTTCTTCCGCCATCTCTGGGGCCGTTTTCATGAATCATTTTGTCTGCACTGAGAGTTACCAACGCGTGCCTTCAGCTGGCAGAAGAGCGTTCCCCCCACACCCTGGCACCCTTCCACCAGCCACACAATGATCACGGGCGTGTCTCTTAAGAGTTTCCTCATCTCGTGTCAGTCTAATGGACGTCCTTCCAACCTTACAGTGACTGAATCCACGGAGGTCTGGGTGCGTCCGCGTTACACCATCGACCTCCACCAGCTGCGCCGCTCTCTGCGATTCGGAGGCCTTTGCTGGTTTTTGGAAACCCAGCATGAGAACAGTGAGGGGAATGTCTCTTAACCCCTTGCTTACTGGGCACATATACCCCCCTTCCTGCCCAGGCGAAATTTCAGCTTTCGGCACTGCGTCGCTTTAACTGACAATTGCGCGGTCGTGCGACGTGCCTCCCAAAAAAAATTGACGTCCTTTTTTTCCCCACAAATAGAGCTTTCCTTTGGTGCTATTTGATCACCTCTGCAGTTTTTATTTTTTTGCGCTATAAACAAAAATAGAGCGACAATTTTGAAAAAAAACACAATTTTTTACTTTTTGCTGTAATAAATATCCCAATTTTTTTATTAAATTTTCTCAGTTTAGGCCGATACGTATTCTACATATTATTGGTAAAAAAAAAAATCGCAATAAGCGTTTATTGATTGGTTTGCGCAAAAGTTATAGCGCCTACAAAATAGTGGACAGAATTATGAAAACATTTTTATTTATTTTTTTACTAGTAATGGCGGTGATCTGTGGGACTATTGGGACTGCGACATTGCGTCGGACACTTTTGACACATTTTTGGGGCGATTCACATTTTATACAGCGATTAGTGCTATAAATATGCTCTGATTACTGTATAAATGTGACTGGCAGGGAATGGGTTAACACTAGGGGGCGAGGAAGGGGTTAATGTGTTCCCTAGGAGTGATTCTTACTGTGGGGGGAGGGGAGTGACTGGGGGAGGTGACCGATCTGTGTTGCTATGTACAAGGGACACAGATCGTTCTCCTCTCTCCCTGACAGGACGTGGATCTTTGTGTTTACACCCCATCATCACACACAGATCCACGTCCCTGGCTGTGGAACGGCCGATCGCGTGTACCTGGCAGACATCGCAGCCATCAGGCACGTGCATCGGCGCCTCAGTGACGCGGTGGGCACCTGCGCGCGCCCCCCAGTGGCCGGAGGAGCCGAGGCCGTCAATAGACGTCCTCCCGGCATTGTAGAGCCACCTTGTGGCCGTCATAATATGATGCCCCGGACACCAAGTGGTTAAAGTGAAAGTCAAAGAAATGTTTTGGAGTCCATTGAGGGACACTGGAGTTCATCACCTTTTGGGTTATACTGCTGCCTACAGGAAGATTGGACACTGGCAAACAGAAAGCTGTATAACCCCTCCCATTCCCAGCATGCTTTACTTCTTTTTGTTGGTGTCCTAGGAGGATGGACATCTTATGTACAATTAAAGTGATTTGTAAATTCTCAATTTTTTTCCTATAAAAATAACAAACATGTTATACTTGCCTCCTCTGTACTGTGGATTTTCACAGAGTGGCCCTGATCCTTCTCTTCTGGGGTCCCTCTTCTGTGATCCCGGCCCCTCCCTCCTGTTCAGTGCCCCCCCACAGCAAGCCGCTTGCTATGGGGGCACCAAAGCCGAGTCACAGCTTCCTGTGTCCATTCAGACACAGAGCCCTGACCTGGCCCCACCCCCTCTCTCTCCTGATTGGCTAGCTGACTTTGACAGCAGCCAATGGCACAGCTGCTGTGTCTCGGCCAATCAGAAGGAGAATCTCGGGCAGCTGAGACATTCGTGGACATCGCTGGACAGAGAGGCACCTCAGGTAAGATAAAATGCATTCAAGGCACACTAAAGGTTCCTTTTTTTTATTTTTATTTTTTTTAAATAACAAACATGTTATACTTCCCTCCACTGTGCACAGAGTGGGCCCCGATTCTCCTCTTCTGGGGTCCCTCGGCGGCTCTCACGGCTCTTCCCCCCCCCCCCCCCCCGTATTAGATAACCCCCTTGGAGAAGAGCTCTCCTGAGGGGGTTCCCTTTGCTGGCGCACTCCTGGGTCATACACTCAGCGTCCATAGATGCCGAGTGTATGACTTGGCCCCGGCGCCCACAGTAGTGGGAGCAAATGCAAGCATTTTGCACAGTGCTGCCCCGATCCTCCTTTTCTGGGGTCCCCCGGCGGCGCTCCTGGCTTCTCCTCTTCTCCAGTGCCCCCATGGAGAGCCGCTTTCCATGGGGGAGGGTCACTTGTGCGCAGTCCTGCTCCCGAGTCCTGCTGTCTGAGTCTATTGACACAGACAGCAGGACTCTGCCCCGCCCCCCCAGCTCCCATGTCACTGGATTTGATTGACAGCAGCGGGAGCCAATGGCTCCACCTGCTATCAATTTATCCAATGAGGACCCGAGACAGCGACTGGACCGATCGGGTTCAGGTAAGAAAAGGGGGGCTCTGGGGGGGCAGCTGCAGCACAGAAGGTTTTTCACCTTAATGTAAAAAATGTGACCCTGAGACTTTACATCTCATTCAGCAATACAGGTCTCCTCCCGACCCACAGCGAACGTTGGAGGAGCAGAAAACAGACTGATGAAGTTATCTCTCTGTTCTCTTCTGTCAGTATGCTCCTCGTCACCGTGTGGAAATGATTGGACCCAAATACTGCCATTCCATCCCCCGATGCACAAAGAGCTGAAATCAAGTCCAATTCTTTTATTTTATTTTTTTTTTTATATCTTCCTGAAGTTCCACATTACTTCTTACTTTATTATTTTTTATGGCTTGCACAATTGTGTGATAGACTTTATCAATGTGTTTGGTGATGTCCTTTTCTGCTCTGTAACAATATTCATGGCTCAAAAAAAATTCTACTTTTCACTACTATTACTACTATTATTATTTATTTATTATTATTATTATTATTATTATTACTACTACTATTGTTGTTGTTGTTGTTATTGCTGCTTCTACTACTACTACTGTTATTATTACTACTATTATTATTGTTATTAATATTGTTATTACTATTATTATTACTATTATTATTGTTGCTACTATTATTACTACTACTATTAATTTTATTACGAATATTATTATTTTTATTACTATTTTTATTACTAGTATTATTATTTATTATTATTAGTACTACTACTATTTTTATTGCTATCACTATTTGTATTACTACTATTATTATTATTATTATTATTATTATTATTATTATTTTATTACTACTATTATTATTATTATTACTTCTACTATTATTATTTCACAGGAACTGCAATTCTCTGCATGCTCATTCTTTTTGTTCTTCTTTTTTAGCTGCCAAAGGAGACAAAGTAGCAAACCGATGTCCTTTGTGCCATGAAAACTTTACACCTGGAGAAGAGGTAATAATATTATTATTATTATTATTATTTCTATTTCTATTATTAAAATGCTTTCCTGCTTTACCAGAAGAGTATTCTCCTCCTTTCCTGAATCTATTGATATAAATAAGTTGATGGCTTCAGCTCGGATTTACACACTTTCACCCTAAGTGACCCCCCACCTTCCCCCACACCTGCGTGTGTTTCTCTGCCCTCCTGGGCGGGTAGCGGGCACACCATGAATCGTTCCCTTTCAGGACTCGCCCTGACGTTTGGACAGATGCACGTGTACAGAGATGGGCGGCGATGACGACACCCGCCGTGTTTCTGGTGGAGTTCTACTTTAACACAAAATTCCTTGGGGGGGGGGGGGGGGGGAATAACTTTTTGATTTTTTTATTTGTGGAAAAGACCTTCTATGTCTCTTCTGCCTGGAGTTTTTTTACCTGCCGGTCAGCATTGTTACACGGAGCTGTGCAGAGATAAAGAAACTCCCATGCACACGCAGGAGTAACGTTGTCCCTTCCCGGATAATAAACATGGCCGAAAATCTGTACCTGGAAGAAGACCAGGTCAGCTGCCGGTGGAGGGGTAGCAGCCCGCCGCAGTGCTATAGTGGAGGGGTGGTGAGTATTAGGGTTGTCCCGATACCGTTACTAGTATCGGTACCAATACCGAGCATTTGTGCCAGTACTTGTACTGGCACAAATGCTCCCGATGCCTAATTCGATACCTGGGATTGGAGAAGCGGCGTTCAGTAGGGGCGGGGTCAGTGGGCGGAGAGTGAGTCCTCAAGCAGGTAAGCTGGCCTGGCAGGGGTGCAGGGTGCAGCCACATCATCCATCATGATCGGTGACCGGAGCCGTCACATACGGTAATTGAAGTTAGTGTTGCCGTCAGTGCTTGATATCCCGATGGCCATCTTGGTACACTCTGCACTCGGCCACATTAAAGCGGTAGTAACGTTTTTTGTTTTTTTCACTTTTACCTACAGGTGAGCCTATAATAAGGCTTACCTGTAGGTAACAAAAATATCTACTAAACATTTACGGTTTAAGAGATATTCCCCTTGCAATAAGCCGCTAAATGCAGCGGCGCATGCGCACCAGGGTATTTCGGCTTAAGGCCCGGCAGCCGCCGGACCTTGCCGGAATGAAGTCTCCTGCATGCATGCGCAGGAGTGACGACATCGCATCTCCAGCCACTCACAGAGCTGGAGCCGCGATACCCAGAAGACACGCCAAGGCGAAATGTCAGCTGCCTTGGCGTGGACCGGGAGGGAATCCGCCTCGTTCTAAGGCAAGTATTTCATAATGAGCTAGTATGCCTTTTCCCTTACAGGTGTAAAGAAAAAAAACAGTAAGCTGGTTTACTACCGCTTAAAGCCAGGAGCAGACATCTTGGTACACCCATCCTGAACTATATGGGTTAGGTGTAACAAGATGTCTGCTGCTTTTATGCGGCCGAGTGCAGAGTCTACCAAGATGGGCATCGCAGGCAGCATAGCAAAATAGTAGTTTTGTTCTTTTCCTCTCGTGTCATTTATTTCAGTGCCCATAAGTGCCAGCCACCTGTCAGTGCCCATCCATCAGTCAGTGCCAGCCATCAGTGCCCATCCATCAGCCAGTGCCAGCCATCAGTCAGTGCCAGCCATCAGTGCCCATCCATCAGTGGGTGCTCATCCATCAATGCCTCCTATCACTATCAGTGCTGCATAATCAGTGCACTGCTGAATCAGTATCACCTAGCAGTGTTTATCAATCAGTGTGTGCCACCTATCAGTGCCCATCCATCAGTCCCAACCATCAGTCAGTGCCACCTTTTAGTACCCATCAGTCAGTGCCGTCTATCAGTGCCAGCCATCAGTGCGTCACTGTCACATGACATTAAAAAAGTATCGGTATCAGCGAGTACTTGTACTCGGTCTTAAAAAAATAAATCACTGTGCTGTACATTGTCTGTGCAGAGAGCACAGCTGTGGGAGGGGCCCCAGTAGGTTCCCCCCTACTGCAGGCCAGGGGGTGGAGATGAGACCAGTCACTCTGCACAAGGCGCAGAGCTGTGGGAGGGGCCATCAGGCCCCACCCACTACAGGACAGGGGCAGAGACTAGACCAGGCACCCTGTACAATGAGAGAGCAGAGCTGTGGGAGGGGCCCAGCGGGTTCCATTCACTACAGGAGGGGGCGAAGTCAAGACCAGTCACCCTGCACAAGAGAAGAGCTGTGGAAGGGGCCAGCAGGCCCCACCCACTACGCGAGGGGTCAGAAACTAGACTAGACCAGCCACCCTGCACAAGGAGAAAGGGCAGAGCCCAGAAGGCCCCACCCATTACAGGAGGGGGACAGAGACTAGACTAGACCAGTCACCCTGCAAAAAGAGAGAGAGCAGAACTGTGGGAGGGGCCCAGCAGGCCCCACCCACTGCAGGATGGGGGCAGAGAGTAGACCAGCCACCCCGCATAAGGAGAAAGAGCAGAGCTGTGGGAGGGTGTAGCAGGTACCACCCACTAAAGGGGGGGTTGAGTTGAGACCAGCCATCCTGTATAAGGTGGGAGAGCAGAGCTGTAGTAGGTGCCCAGGGGGTTCCATCCACTACAGGAGGGGCGGAGTAGAGACCAGTCATTCTGCACGAGGAGAGAATGCAGAGTTGTGGGAGGGGCCAAACAGGTTCTATCCACTACAGGAGGGGGCGGAGTCAAAACCCTGCACAAGGAGAGAGAGCAGAGCTATGGGAGAGGCCCAGCATGCCCCACCCACTACAGAAGGGAGGAGGGGGGAGAGACTAGACTAGACCATCCACCCTGCATAAGGAGAGAGCACAGAGCTGTGGGAGGGGCGCAGTAGGCTCCATCCACTACAGGAGGGGGCGGAGTCTAGACCAGTCACCTTGCACAAGGAGAGAGGGCAGCCGTGGAGCGGTCTTTATTACAGGAAGTCTCACACTGGATTACTGCACAGATCTGGAAGAAAAACACAAAGATCTCCGAGATTCCAGAAGAAGACACGTGATGAACGGATTTAGATGATATTTATTTAGCAGGAAAAAAAAACAACAAAGGATCATCCAGCATCGTTTTCACAATAAATTCTCCACAATTACAGTTGTAGGACGGCAGGATTGTATTTTATGCTTCAGTTTCAATGCAAAGACATTTAAAGTGGTTTATGTATCTCTGCTAACTGGAGTTTACTGTAATGAATAGGGGGGGGGTGGTTTCACCCGCTGGGGCCCCCGTTTTAGAGCTCAATATTTCTTTTATCCCTCCAGTAGCTCGTTGTGGTAAGCGATCCCACCACGGCACCTGTATTAAAGGACACAGAGTTATAATTCCAGATAAAGGCATGTTGTGCTCGGCTCCTTCTCCGCTTGAATTCCAGCGCCGCCTTCGCGTCTTGTGCGTTTCTTTAATTGGGAAAAATGAGTATGAGGGGCTTTTCTTTTGTTACGTGATATTTCACTTCATTCCAGAAGAAAGATTAAATGGAGGGCCCTTGGCAGAGAGTTGGCGGGTCCATTTTCAGCCTTTTATTGTAAATATATTTTAAGAAGAAAAGACCGATAGAAAAAGGTCGTTAGTTGGCCGACCCGAGAGTAAGCCGACGCTGGGCAGTGCCGGTCCAAATACCTGATGGGAGCAATTAAATCCTCCGAAGCCGAGACAAAGACCTGCCCTGGGGCAAGTGTGTTAGAAAGCCCGTTCTAAGCTTTCTATATTATTTACTGTATGGCAGTCCGGCTGGAGTTACAATAAAAAGTGCGCTCCCTTTTCATCTTCTAACAGGACTGTGCGCCCGCAGCAAGGGTTAAAATACTCAGTTCTACAATCCAAATCTCAAAAAAGTTGTAAAATAGACATAAAAATAGAATGCAAATCTCATAAACCCATATTTTATTTGCAATGGAAAGCATATCAAAAGTTTAAAATTGCGAAAATGTACCATTTTAAGAAAAAAAAAATAGGATCACTGCGAAATTTATGTCAGCAACACATCTCAAAAAAGTTGGGGCAGGTCACAAAAAGCCGGCAAAGTCAGTGGTACTAACAAGGAGGAGCGTAGGAGACTTGCGCTGGTCGTATCTTATACAAATTTTGGCGTATCTGATTCTTTGAATCAGGCACCAAGATACGACGGCTCAGACTCAGAGATACGACGGCGTATCTGGAGATACGCCGTCGTATCTCCTACGTGAATCTGGCCCACAATGTCCTGCACTCAGTCCTTCCTCAGACTTCTGGATTGAATACCACCAGGCGCCATTTAACTTGGAAGGGTATGGACACCTTGTGGTGAAAAAGAGGTACTGCAAGGGACAGCTCAGACCTGAAGGTAGGTATTGCAGCTAAAGCTGCCTTCCAGAAGGTCATTGAAAAAGCACGAGAGGGAACAGGAAACCCCAAGTAGCCTTACCGCAATCCCAAATAGAAGGTGTGTGTCCCTGACCCAGCACAAGCATGCAAAACCCCCGTCCTTCATACTATTCCAGGTCAGGTGGGGGTGACAGCCGCTAAGTTTGCAAATGTAAGCAATGGCGCCCCACCAATGTTTCTATCTTGACAGGTTCTCTTCTTTGTACTCACTGAGGGGTTGTGCCAGTTTGGTGCATAGTAGACGGCAAAGGAACCCAATCAGGGCAATGGCCGGTCTGTACCCATCATAACACCGATATGAAGAAGTCCCCCATTAAACTGTATAACTTGTCTATACAGAAATGTTTATACAGTAATAGCAGAGAAGATACCGTCGCAGAGTATGAGAGGATTGGATGGCACCTGCGTTGGTCCCCGGGGGTTATTAGCGGAGGGCTTGGTGCGTTTCTATGTACTAAGAGTGTTTAGATGAGACTATTGTGTCATCTCCCTCCACCCAGTATAAGAGCACTACTCCCAGCCACCCTCCGCCAGCTCTGAGGGCCAGCATTTCATTAAAGCAACCGTTTAGAATTTAGCAGAGAAATAAAGGGCCTTGAAAAAGTATTCATACCCCTTAGGGTACAACCAAAAATGTAAATGTGTTTTATTGGGATTTTATGTGAGAGACACAAAGTGTCACATAATTGTGAAGTGGAAGGAAAATGATAAATAATACAAATAAATATGTGAAAAGTGTGGGGGGATGGGCATTTGTATGGCGCCCCCCGAAGTCAATACTTTGTAGAACCCCCTTTCTCTACAAGTCTTTTTTGTGATGTCTCTACCAGCTTTGCACATCTAGTGAGTCTCTTGTATAAATACAGGGGGGGGGGGTTATGGACAAAAACAGAGGCGGCTGGTGCTCAAAATTTTTGGGGGGCGCAAACAAACAAAAAAACATCAATTGCAGCCTCACTGTGCCCATCAATTGCCACCACTGTGCCATAAAATTGTCACCACCGTGCCATGCCATCAAACGCAGCCACTGTGCTTGTCACCACTGTGCCATGCCATCAATTGTCGCCACTGTGCCATGCCATCAATTGTCGCCACTGTGCCATACCATCAATTGTCGCCACTGTGCCATGCCATCAATTGTCGCCACTGTGCCATGCCATCAATTGTCGCCACTGTGCCATGCCAAACGCCGCCACTGTGCCCATCAATTGCCGCCACTGTGCCCATCAATTGCCGCCACTGTGCCCATCAATTGCCGCCACTGTGCCCATCAATTGCCGCCACTGTGCCCATCAATTGCTGCCACTGTGCCCATCAATTGCCGCCACTGTGCCTATCAAACGCAGCCACTGTGCCGATCAATTGTCTCCACTGTGCCATGCCATCAATTGTGCCATGCCAAACACAGTCACTGTGCCATGCCATTGTCGCCACTGGGCCATGCCATTGTCGCCACTGTGCCCATAAATTGTCGCCACTGTGCCATGCCAAACGCAACCACTGTTGCCGCCAGTTGCCGCCAGTTGCCGCCAGTTGCCCCCGTAAAATGCTGCCAGATTGCAGAACTCCCCCACCTCCGCCCGACACTTACCTGGCTCTGATAGACACTTCCACAGCCAACCAGCTTGCGTTATTCAGATGGCCGGCGCTCACCAGGGGGCCGGCCATCTGAATAGTGGGAAGGCAGCGACAATACATTCATGCAATGCAAGAATCTATGTATTGTTTTCAGTGGCGGTGCAGGAGCGAGGGGGGCGGCACTCCTGTGCCCACTATGGACGCACCACCCCTGGACAAAAACCTTTTTCTTCACTCAAGCTTTTATCTGTTTTGTCTTCTAAAAATGTGATTTCTTTGCCCGTTGATATGAATGTTCGCCGGCCGTGTTCCCGTGTGTACATGTGACCCCAGTGATATTGTTCTGTGTGTTTTGCAGGCCTGGAAAACCCACCTCATGGGGAAAGATGGATGTAAAGCGAATCCTCGCAGGACGCTGGCTCTTCAGAGAACACAGCAAGGTAGGAGACTTCCATTCCTGGGGGGGGTTCATTACTTATACAGGTCACCTGTGGGGTGCAGGGAGCCATAAAGGTTCAGGGATATCAAACTACTTCTCCCCCAGGCTACTGTCAGATGGGCAGAACATTCGTCGTTCCGGGTGGACATCATACAACGTTCTTCTGGAACGCGCCTCGCGTGCGCCCCACAGGCCGAGCTGCAGCGCAATCTGTCACTGGCTGCTTGTACCGGCCCGCTGCTGGTCCCATGTGATTGCTGTGACCTATCACAGGAGATCGCATGACAACTGTAAACAATGCATGGCTATGATTCTTACTATTCATTGCATACAGTTGTGTTGTTAGCTGTGATTGGTCACAGTGATCACATAATACAGACAGGGCCAATCACAGCCCATCTGTACCATGTGATTAGCTGTGGCTAATCGCAACAATACTCAATCAGTTTCATTCAGTAAAAATGGTTGCTTGTAACAGTGAAATTCACTGGTATAAGCAATCATAATGTGTTAAAATTCTCATCACTTCCCCAGAGTAGTACAATGTTACTATGGTAACACTGTATTGCTCTGGTCACAGCGTGTTTGAAAAAAATTGTAAAAATAAAGTTGAATTTTTTTAATACATTTTTTGTTTGTTTTATATCCTGTCACCAGTCAGTATCCCTGATCACCACCACACTCGGTATATGATAACGCTGTACTGTGCTGTCATTCAAAGTGTGAGAGCGTTGAAAGCTGAAAACTGTCCTGGGCAGGAAGAGGGGGGGGGGGGTGTAAGTGCCCGGTATTGAAGGGGTTAAAGAGCACCTGTCATTTCATATCCATTATGGCTGCGCTAGTTAGCAGGCATCCAATCACCTGCTGCCAGCACATCCCTCACCTTGTCATGTCACCAGCTGTCCCATTTAAGTGAATGGGACTGTCAGAGGAGGGTCCAACAGCGGGGTCAGAGGAGGGTCCAACAGCGGGGTCAGAGGAGGGTCCAACAGCGGGGTCAGAGGAGGGTCCCACAGCGGGGTCAGAGGAGGGTCCCACAGCGGGGTCAGAGGAGGGTCCCACAGCGGGGTCAGAGGAGGGTCCAACAGCGGGGTCAGAGGAGGGTCCCACAGCGGGGTCAGAGGAGGGTCCCACAGCGGGGTCAGAGGAGGGTCCCACAGCGGGGTCAGAGGAGGGTCCCACAGCGGGGTCAGAGGAGGGTCCCACAGCGGGGTCAGAGGAGGGTCCAACAGCGGGGTCAGAGGAGGGTCCCACAGCGGGGTCAGAGGAGGGTCCCACAGCGGGGTCAGAGGAGGGTCCCACAGCGGGGTCAGAGGAGGGTCCAACAGCGGGGTCAGAGGAGGGTCCCACAGCGGGGTCAGAGGAGGGTCCCACAGCGGGGTCAGAGGAGGGTCCAACAGCGGGGTCAGAGGAGGGTCCAACAGCGGGGTCAGAGGAGGGTCCAACAGCGGGGTCAGAGGAGGGTCCAACAGCGGGGTCAGAGGAGGGTCCCACAGCGGGGTCAGAGGAGGGTCCCACAGGGGGGTCAGAGGCAGGGGCCAACAGCTGGTCAGAGATGACCGTTGCACTTTAAAACATTTTGATAGAAATGGAGTTGATGTAAATGGAATCCCCCACCCCCGCTCTGATCCCCTTAGTGTTGCGGTTGAGCTGCACCAGGAACGTTTTTTCATTTGCAATATCAGAAGCTTAAATTAAAGACAAAGAAAACTTTAGCTCGGCTTCTAGATTGGGTGACATTCGGCTCCTCTCTGACCTGTCTCTGGAATTGTTGGGCGTTTCCAGCTTTCTAATGTGTCTGCAGAAAACCACATGAAGGCTTTTGTGTCGGCGACGCCTGTTTTCAGCACCGAGCGGCTTTCCGTTATCAAGTGAAACTGAGAGAGTTACAGAATGAATCGGCATCTGTACAATCTCTGATATTCACCGGACAGGAATATCAGAGATTATTGCAATTTTTTTATGTCACACTATTTGTGCAGCGGTTTTTAAAACACAATATTTATATATATATATACACACACAATAATAACACTAGGGTTGTCCCGATACCACTTTTTTAAGACCAAGTACCGATACTTTTTTCAAGTACTCGCCAATACCGAATACCGATACTTTTATTTATTTTTATCTCATGTGACAGTGGCACATGTCAGTATTTTTTTTATTTTTTTACAATGTTTTATTTTTTAGGGGGGGTGGGCAGTGTCAGTGTTTTTTTTTTTTTTTATTATTATTTTTTACAATACATTTTTTTATTATATATTGCAATTCTTCTTTTTTTTATCAGCCCTGTTGGGGGGCTTGTGGAGATATCAGGGGTCTCAACAGACCCCTGACATCTCCCCTTTGAGACAGGGAAAGGGACTAAGGACACAGATTCCCCAGTCCCTTTCGCTGCAACCTCAGCTGAGCTGAAAATGAATGGAGAGAAGACAGCGGCTCCTCTCCATTCATAGACTGAAACATTGTAAGCACAGTTTATGATGTTTCAGTTATGTGAATGGACAGAGTCAGCGATGGGATTTACCGGCTCCTTCCTCCGCTCTCCATCCTGACAGATCAAGGGGGACAGCAGCACAGAGGGGGGAGAAGAGAGGGGTACAGCAGCACAGAGGGGGAAGAAGAGGGGGGGACAGCAGCACAGAGGGGGGAGAAGAGGGGGGGACAGCAGCACAGAGGGGCAGAAGAGAGGGGGACACGGGGCAGTGTGGAGGGGGTCAGCAGCACAGAGGGAGAGAAGAGAGGGGGACAGCAGCACAGAGGGGGAGAAGAGGGGGACAGCAGCACAGAGAAGCAGAATAGAGGGGGACACGGGGCAGAAGAGAGGGGGACACGGGGCAGAAGAGAGGGGGACAGCAGCAGAGCTGCATAACGGAGGGGGGACTGGAGTAGGATGCGGGGACAGTCAGCGGTGATCGTGTCTGGTAGAGTTACAAGCACCGATCACCGCTATAAAAAAAATGTATCCAATAATAATATATATATATTAGGGCTGTGCGTTAAACGCGATATTAACGGCGTTAACGCAAACCCATGTTAACGCCGTCAATATTTTTATCGCGCGATTAACGCAGGAGCCCTCGGGGTGGACATGCAGAGTGTGCAGCGGCGCGGCTTACCTTTTCGCTGGATTCACAGGCAAGTTACTCACCTTGTCCCTGGATCCAGCGATGCCACCCCGCTGTGTGATCGAGCGGGTCCTCCTTGCTTGGCGGGTCCTCCTTGCTTGGCGGGTCCTCCTCGCTCGGCGGGTCCTCCTCGCTCGATTCACAGTGCCTGTGTGCCGCCGAGCTCCGTTCCCTGCGACGTTAAGACGCACGGGAGCGGAGAACGGCGCCAAATTTAAAAAAGTAAACAAACACAATACACACAGTATACTGTAATCTTATAGATTACAGTACTGTATGTAAAAAATACACACCCCCCCCCTTGTCCCTAGTGGTCTGTCCAGTGCCCTACATGTACTTTTATATAATAAAAACGTTTCTTTCTGCCTGAAAACTGTAGATTGTCCATAGCAACCAAAAGTGTCCCTTTATGTCAAAAATGGTTTTAGATCAGCTAGAAAACAGCGATAATAAATTATAATCACTTGCAGAATTGTGCGATATTTGTGGGGAAATTCGTCATAAATTAGAGCGATTAATCGTGAGTTAACTATGACATTAATGCGATTAATCGCGATTAAAAATTTTAATCGTTTGACAGCACTAATATATATTAAAGAATATATATAATGTTTGGGGGTTTCCAAATAATTTTCCGGCAAAAAAAAGTCTGGGCCTGTGCAGCCATGCGGGCCGCGGTTTGCACGCACACGACAGACGATTCATTTGAACGGGCTGCCGTGACACTCGGGGAAGAAGTCCCTGCGCTATTTTTAAAATCGCATCCCGCACAGAAAACGAAGTTCCCAGTACGGGTGCGACTTCCAGTGCAGGCCGCGTGTCATTAGGAGTAATGGCACCCCACCCGCGGGTCTCGCATTTCTCGGTGTGGGTCGTTGCGGCTGACGGTATTGTGTGGTTCCCGCAGCGGCACTCTCCCACACAGATGTGACCCCTGACCTTACAGAATAAACAAAACACTTTTGATGGTAAACAGAACAAAATGTAGCGAATAGAGAAGTTGTTCTATTTTGCGACTCTTGCAGACAAATTATTTTCCATCACCCGATTCTCACAGTCCGCCATTTTTTTCTTGTGTTTTTTCTTAGCGGGATTGAAGGGAGGAACGACCGTCACTAAAACCGGGATCCCAGGACCCAAGCAACGACCGTCCATCACCGGCAGTAAAATTCCGGCCCCGAGAGCCGGCCTCAATAAGACTACGAATAAACCGCAGCCCAAGCGATGACGGCGGGGCGGGGGGGTCACCGATTCACCAATTCACCCGATCCGAGAGACGGAAGGAAGCCGCGGCGTTCCCATCACCGGAGATCGTCTTTTATCATTCACCTCTTATTACGCTCACCTGATTGTGAGATTTCTTTTATATTATTTTATAGGGTGTGAGATAATTTATTCAGTGATGAGAGATAATCTCTCAATCTAAAGGCTTTGTGTAAAAAGAAGGGGCGGGGTTTCTAAAAGTGACCAATCAGATCCTTGCTTTCATTTTTTAACTTGTGCTACAAAATACAAGTAGAATTCCCCCCCCCCTTCCATGGAGATCCAGACAAGAGGAGAATTCTCCAGATTATATGATGAAAGGTCCACTCTGATTGGTCAGTCTTATGATTGGCCTGACATTTTCAGCAGGCTCTGGTCCGGTCATGTGACCCCCCCCCCCCCTGTGTCAGTCAAAGGCTGCAAGGGAGAGGAGAGAGCGCTGACAACAGCTGGTAAAGCCTGGAAAGTGGTGACATCACCTGTAAGCTCCCTTGTCCAATCCGCTGCCGACGCTCCCTCCTCTCCCCTGCAGCTGACTAACGCAGGTTGTCATGTGACTGGAGTAGATTTTAGCTGAAAATGAGTCCCGTTTCAGCCAGCAGCGACTGCAGAGGAGAGGAGAAAACGTTCCACAACGAATGACCATTCCTGGGAGCAGCGACATCACCCATTGGCTCCCCTATTCCTTCCATTGTTGGTGCTTCCTCCTCTCCCCTGCAGCCGCTGCCAATACAGGGGATCATGTGACCAGACTGGAGTGGCCTGAAATAGCGAAATTTGTACATCTTTCCTGGACTGGTTAGTTGGCGTTATTAGGAGGGGGAGGGGAGATTGTTAACATTCGATCTACATTGTTAACATTCGATCTACACTGGAATTCCACTTTAAATTGATAACCATTATACCGCAGATGAATTAAAGGGGTGCTCTGTGTCCTGAAAGAAAAGGAGAGTTCCCTACATCCCTCCAGCAAACTGCAGAGAGACTTCTGTACCCCCCCCCCCCCCCCCCTACTGATCCTAAAGTGAAGCGACGGAAGTGCCGACCACAAGAATATGACTCTTGTATTTTACTGCAGTTCCGTCTTTCACCAACATGTGGCACTACTGGTACAATATTTGTATTTTATTTATTTTTTTAATCTCCACCCTAAGAAAATGTGTGACGTGTATATGGGGGGGGGGGGGGGGAGGGGCACTAAATCTACTCGGAGGGATCAATACATTGGGGGCGATTCAATAAATTAATAGAGAACGTTCAATTCACAAAGTGATTGTTACATTGTGCGAATGTTCAGTTGGTAGATAAGGTGAAGCCGCGTTCAGTGTAGATAGCCAATCGCGTTCAGTGTGGATAGCCAATCGCGTTCAGTGTGGATGGCCAATCGCGTTCAGTGTGGATGGCCAATCACGTTCAGTGTGGATGGCCAATCGCGTTCAGTGTGGATGGCCAATCGCGTTCAGTGTGGATGGCCAATCACGTTCAGTGTGGATGGCCAATCACGTTCAGTGTGGATGGCCAATCACGTTCAGTGTGGATGGCCAATCACGTTCAGTGTGGATGGCCAATCACGTTCAGTGTGGATGGCCAATCACGTTCAGTGTGGATGGCCAATCACGTTCAGTGTGGATGGCCAATCACGTTCAGTGTGGATGGCCAGTCACGTTCATGGCAAAAAAAAGGAATTTGTGGCACTTTCCAGGAACCGCGGCTTCTCTTTATTCGGTAAAATGAACATTCGCGTCGCCAAGAATAACGTCTCTATTGGTTAATAATCGGTCCCCGTTGTGTTTTTCCTTCCAATGCTGAACAATCGCCAACCGCAATGTTACCAAGGCCGCCATGTTTTATATTTCCCACGGCCACAAAGATTTTACACGCAATTTCTGATGATATTAATATTTACCATAAGAAAACAGAAATTCCGTTCTGTTCACGATCACCTTGTCCACATTCCTGATTGCGTCGTCATTGAATTCTGTATTATTGTATGTGGTGGTCACAGGGCATTTATTTTTTTCACTGAAGTTATGAAAGCCCCAAGATTGGTTCATTGATTATACAAAATACGTAAATTGGGACCCCTTGTGGTGGGTTTTTGGAGGCAACCATAAATCTGCTTATATAATGCTATATAAACAGTTGTATGTTGCCTCCAGTGGCGTCACTAGGGGGTGACTACTGGGGCTATAGCCTAGAGTCTCTTACCTAGGATTGGCTCTGGGCTCCATCGCCTCAGCTTGGTGGCCGGGGGAGGAACATGACTAGTTAATGTTATCAGGCGCAAGCTTCTTATGTATATTCAACCGTCCCGACAATCTAATCATCGTCCCGGCGTCCACTTCATTACCAATCTGCCGTACAATGGGGCAGCGCAAGGATTACTCCGCCGGGACTATTTGGTGATTTTTCGGGCTCAGGCGGAGTAATCCTTGTGCTGAGTTTTCCGGCAATTACATTGCCCGACATATTGGTATAGAAGTGGACATCGGGATCAGATATGGAACATAATATTTTTTTTATTTGTATATACACATATGCGTGTGTATATATATATATATATATATATATATATATATATATATATATATATGCGCATACATACACACAGATACATACACACACATGTGCATACATGCATACACACGGATACATACACACACACGCGCATACACACACGCGCATACATACACACGGACGCATACATACATACACACGGATACATACACACACACACATATACACACACACATATATATTATATACATGCATATACCTGCCCAAGCGTATGACTTTCTTTTCTTTGTTGCTATGGGCTACAGCCCCAGATCTTTTGTAGACCTAGCCGCACCCCTCTGGTTGCCTCCAAAAATCCCCAAGGGGTCCAATACATACATACATACACACGGATACATACACACACACACACATGTGCATACATACATACATACACACACATGCACATACATATATACACACACTCATACATACATACATACATACACATACACACACTCACACATACATATATACACACACACACATGCATATATACACATACATACATACATACATACATATATATATACACACACACACACATATATATTATATACATGCATATACCTGCCCAAGCGTATGACTTTCTTTACTTCATTGCTATGGGCTACAGCCCCAGATCTTTTGTAGACCTAGCCGCACCCCTCTGGTTGCCTCCAAAAATCCCCAAGGGGTCCAATTGTATGTATTTTTGTACAATTTGGGGATGGTGGGCGATTCCCCCCCGGATCTTGAAGGTTGATTTTCCGCAATGGTTTATTGATTAGAACTCGGAGGTGCCGGTCTGCAGGGGCTGATTACTTCTCTCTATTCATGTACAATTATACAGAATGGCAGAAGATCTGTTCTACGGAGAAATTCTTGCAGTACATTTCACAAGCACAGCGGTACTAAGCACTATGATACTGTAACTCAAGGCTTTGCTGTAATTCCTCTCCCATGATCAATGCTAAAATAGGGAACACTCCGCATGCAGCTCTATAGTATACTGCAGCTCTATAGTATACCGCAGCGCTATAGTATACTGCATTCAGGGACTTTGAGGCAGTAAAAAAAAAAAAATAGTTGGGTTAAAAGGGCAGCGCCAATTTATTTTTGTAGCTCATCATAAAAACTGATATTTATCCGATGGACCGGAGTACAAAATGACATTTAAACACAATATACAGATCTCGCAAGACCTGTGTCCAATCACAGGCTTCCCCAGAACCCATGGCAGAGGACATGTTGGACCCATCCCGGGCTCCCTCTAGTGCCAATAGTAAATGACAGCCAAGTGATCACTTTGTTTACCACAAAGATGAGATTTCCCTCACTGGGAAGAGATCTTCTCAATTTCTGAGTCCACGGGAGAGGAAGTGAAGGGAAATCTTCCTAATAAGACACGACTCCCAAAAATGTTCCAAAATGGAAAAAAAATCTATTTATTATATATTTTATAGTTTTTGTCTTTTAAATTCACTAATTTCCCTGAAAAATAAGACCTACCCTGAAAATAAGCTAATAGACCTAGCATTATTATTTTTTTCAGGAGGGCTGCACTATAAACCCTACCCCAAAAATAAAGACCTACTCCGAAAATAAGACCTACCCCAAAAAGAAGACCCAGCACAATTTTCCAGGACAGCTGCACTATAAACCCTACCCCGAAAATAAAGACCTACTCCGAAAATAAGACTTACCCCAAATATAAGACCCAGCACTATTTTCCAGGAGGCATGCAATATAAACCCTACCCCGAAAATAAGCCCTAGTTTAAAATGCTTATATAATCCTCTCTATTACAGGAGTATATAATGTACAATGTGTGTGCTTCTGTGTATAAAATTACAGGGGAAGAGAGCTCCGGCGGGTCACAGAAGCGCAGAGCGGCACTATAACCAAGGTGTTTGGCGCAATTATATTACAGAAACGCACATATTGTACATTATATAACACTGTAATAGATAGGATTTTACAAGCATTTTTATCTCCGTTTACACCGGGGATTCCTGACAGGCAGGGAGGGAGAGGGGGAGCGAAGACAGCACATTACATGGCAAGACCTACCCTGAAAATAAGCCCTACTGTGTCTTTTGTTGCCAAATTTAATATAAGACCCGGGCTTATTTTCGGGGAAACACTGTAGGCTTCTGACTAGTGGTTTGGCTTTTTATTTTATATACATTATGCTCTTGACATCCTCTAGATTCCCCATCCTACCATTTATAATGTATGTTCTAACGAGTATCCCTCAGAGGAGTATGGAGGAAGCTTTGTAACCTCAAATGTTTGTGACCTGGGAAAGGGGTCTGAAGGACTCGGTATGAGTTGACCAATGTGGGATTGGATCCTTCTGGAAAGCAGGATCCCTTGTACCACCCCCCCCCCCCCCCCCTGGATATCCATACCTCTAGTAGGAATGTAGAAAGAATAGAGCGTAAGAGAAGAGTCGGGAAAGGCTGCAGCTTTTGGACCGTCCAGTGCTGGAAGTCTTCTGCCAGAGGAAGTTGTTCTAGAAGAACAGGGGTCTCCAAACTGCGGCCCAAGGGCCAGATGTGGCCCTTTGCTGGGCTTTATCCGGTCCTTGGGGTACAATTCCTACCACTGACTCCAACAATGGGGCACTATATCTTCCACCGATACCAATAATGGGATACTATTCCTCCAACTAATAGGGGGCGTTCCGTGCTGGAGGTCTTCCACCAGAGGAAGTCCTTCTATAACCATGTGGGTTCAGTAAACCCATACTTCACTTATAACATTGAAAGCCTCCCGTACAATAGGGGGAGACACTCCGTTGTCCATAACAGACCAATAATATCCCACTTTACACTTTAAACCCGCCCCGGAGGAATAACACATCCTGATTGGCTGTTACAAGCTCGTAGTTTTTACTATAAGGAAACATTTTTATGATATTGTACACTAGGCACTGATTAGCATAATTTAATTAGCCCTTTATTTTATTTATATTGTATTTATTTGATTTTAATGTTGTTAAAAATATTTTTAAAAAAAATTCAATTTTAGACCTAAGCTGGTGAATGTATGGAGGATATTGGTGTTCAAAGCAGTCATGATAACTCATCCTCCGTTCTCTGTTCTCACCCTCCGTCCTCTGTTCTCATCCTCTGTTCTCACCCTCCGTCCTCTGTTCTCACCCTCCGTCCTCTGTTCTCACCCTCCGTCCTCTGTTCTCACCCTCCGTCCTCTGTTCTCACCCTCCGTCCTCTGTTCTCACCCTCCGTCCTCTGTTCTCACCCTCCGTCCTCTGTTCTCACCCTCCGTCCTCTGTTCTCATCCTCTGTTCTCACCCTCCGTCCTCTGTTCTCACCCTCCGTCCTCTGTTCTCACCCTCCGTCCTCTGTTCTCACCCTCCGTCCTCTGTTCTCACCCTCCGTCCTCTGTTCTCACCCTCCGTCCTCTGTTCTCACCCTCCGTCCTCTGTTCTCACCCTCCGTCCTCTGTTCTCACCCTCCGTCCTCTGTTCCCATCCTCGGTCCTCTGTTCTCACCCTCCTTTCTCACCCTCCGTCCTCTGTTCTCACCCTCCGTCCTCTGTTCTCACCCTCCGTCCTCTGTTCTCACCCTCCGTCCTCTGTTCTCACCCTCCGTCCTCTGTTCCCATCCTCCGTCCTCTGTTCTCCTCCTCCGTCCTCTGTTCTCCTCCTCCGTCCTCTGTTCTCACCCTCTGTTCTCATCCTCTGTTCTCACCCTCCGTCCTCTGTTCCCATCCTCGGTCCTCTGTTCTCACCCTCCTTTCTCACCCTCCGTCCTCTGTTCTCACCCTCCGTCCTCTGTTCTCACCCTCCGTCCTCTGTTCTCACCCTCCGTCCTCTGTTCTCACCCTCCGTCCTCTGTTCCCATCCTCCGTCCTCTGTTCTCCTCCTCCGTCCTCTGTTCTCCTCCTCCGTCCTCTGTTCTCACCCTCTGTTCTCATCCTCTGTTCTCACCCTCCGTCCTCTGTTCTCACCCTCCGTCCTCTGTTCTCACCCTCCGTCCTCTGTTCTCACCCTCCGTCCTCTGTTCTCACCCTCCGTCCTCTGTTCTCACCCTCCGTCCTCTGTTCTCACCCTCCGTCCTCTGTTCCCATCCTCGGTCCTCTGTTCTCACCCTCCTTTCTCACCCTCCGTCCTCTGTTCTCACCCTCCGTCCTCTGTTCTCACCCTCCGTCCTCTGTTCTCACCCTCCGTCCTCTGTTCCCATCCTCCGTCCTCTGTTCTCCTCCTCCGTCCTCTGTTCTCCTCCTCCGTCCTCTGTTCTCACCCTCTGTTCTCATCCTCTGTTCTCACCCTCCGTTCTCACCCTCCGTTCTCACCCTCCGTTCTCACCCTCCGTTCTCACCCTCCGTTCTCACCCTCCGTTCTCACCCTCCGTTCTCACCCTCCGTTCTCACCCTCCGTTCTCACCCTCCGTTCTCACCCTCCGTTCTCACCCTCCGTTCTCATCCTCCGTTCTCATCCTCTGTTCTCATCCTCCGTCCTCTGTTCTCATCCTCCGTCCTCTGTTCTCATCCTCCGTCCTCTGTTCTCCTTCTCCGTCCTCTGTTCTCCTTCTCCGTCCTCTGTTCTCCTCCTCCGTCCTCTGTTCTCATCCTCTGTTCTCCTCCTCCGTCCTCTGTTCTCCTCCTCCGTCCTCTGTTCTCCTCCTCCGTCCTCTGTTCTCCTCCTCCGTCCTCTGTTCTCCTCCTCCGTCCTCTGTTCTCATCCTCTGTTCTCCTCCTCCGTCCTCTGTTCTCCTCCTCCGTCCTCTGTTCTCCTCCTCCGTCCTCTGTTCTCCTCCTCCGTCCTCTGTTCTCCTCCTCCGTCCTCTGTTCTCCTCCTCCGTCCTCTGTTCTCCTCCTCCGTCCTCTGTTCTCATGCTCCGTCTTTTGTTCTCCTCCTCCGTCCTCTGTTCTTCTCCTCTTCCCTCCTCTGTTCTCCTCCTCCGTCCTCTGTTCCCCTCCTCCGTCCTCTGTTCTCCTCCTCCTCTGTCCTCTGTTCTCGTCTTCTCCCCTCCTGTGTGGAAAGTGTCTGAGAGGAAGGTGTTGGTTCGCCCGGGGACATTCAAGCTCTTATTTTCATGCTGCTGCAGGGACCCCTTGTGGTAATCAGAATGCCACCGGTGGTGTCACGCGGCCGACTTTGGCAAGTGGCATTGGGCCTGCAGCTATTCAAACCGCATCAAATGGAAGGTCAGCCAACCACAGCTCAAGAAACCCCCACCAACTCTAGAGCAGCCTTTCTCAACCGAGTCACCACAGGGGAACCCCTAAAATAATTTGTCTTTCTGATTTTCAAACTTTCGCATTTCTGAATTATTGATTTTCACCATTATGTTATTATTATTTTGGGTTTTTTAGATTTACAAATTTAAAAAAATACATATATATTTTTTTATAATATTCTTAAAAATTTGGTAAATGGGTTTTCATTAATTCGGAAACGGTGGAACCTCAGAACACGAGTAACGCGGTTAACGAGCGTTTCGCAATACAAGCACTGTGCATTTTAAAAAATCCTGACTCGGTTTCCGAGTGTTGTCTCACAGGATTCAGGCCAAAGTGGTGTGCAGTACCGTGTTTGGCCTGAGGTAGGGGGCGCCGGAGTTGAGCTGAAAGGCGGCGTTCGGAAGTTCAGCCGAGGTGCCTTTTGGCCCTTTTCGAGTGTTTACAGGGCTCTCCAGCCACGCCCCCCCCCCCACCTCTGGCCACATGCGGTATTGCATGCCATTGAAGTCAATGCAGAACAAATTATTTTCGTTTCCATTGACTTCTATGGGGAAACTCGCTTTGATATGCGAGTGCTTTGGATTACAAGCGTTCTCCTGGAACGGATTATCCTCGTAATTTGAGGTTCCACTATTTGTCTAACATGTCTATTAGAAGGATGATCAGCCACAGGTAAAGGAGCCCCTCTGAAACCTCCCTGGGATTCCATGGGTCATTGGTTGAGAATGGCTGCCCTAGAAGGTCAAAACCAACCAGATTATTGCAATTGGTGATTTAAAGTCGGCAACATCCTTTTGCTTTTATCAACCTGCACTGACGGCCATGATGGTTTTCCCATCAGACACTTAATAGACGAGACAAAATAAAAGAAGTGGGGGGGGGGGGGACTATGTACCGAAGATTTTAGTTCTAGGTCAGTGATGAAGAACCTCGGCACCCCAGATGTTTTGGAACTACATTTCCCATGATGCTCAACTACACTGCAGAGTGCCTGAGCATCATAGAAAATGTAGTTCCAAAACATCTGGGGTGCCGAGGGTCACCATCACTGCTCTAGACCTTCAGAGCAGAAGACCTATCCTAAGACATTCCATACAGACAATGATCTTCGGCTCCCTCTAGAGGAGTCCTTCAGCAGGACAGCTTAGATTCCCCGGGTCATCAGGGCAGAAGACGTCTCCTAAGACTTTCCATACAGACAATGATCTTCGGCTCCCTCTAGAGTCCTTCAGCAGGGCAGCTTAGATTCCCTGGGTCATCAGAGCAGAAGACGTCTCCTAAGATGCTCAAATACAGGCACCCATCTTCCTGCTCTTTCTCCTCTCTTCCTTCGACAGGACAGCTTAGATTCCCTAGACCAGTGATGGCGAACCTTGGCACCCCAGATGTTTTAGAACTACTTTTCCTATGATGCCCATGTGGTCTGCAGTATAGTTGAGCATCATAGGAAATGTCGTTCCAAAACATCTGGGGTGCCGAGGTTCCCCATCACTGCTCTCTAGGTGAAGGCTGCTGGGTTGAGTCAGCTGCTGTTTTCCTATATGTCTTGAATCGTCCAATAGGAATCTATCCCTTAATGCCGGGCTCTGCGCCTGTCCACCTTGGGGGTGACCCCATCCACCTTTGTATGTCTTCGCCCCCTCCTCTTACTTTCTCCATAATATAAAATCAAATAGAAGATCCAGAATGGAGAGTGGCGCCCTCATGGTGGTCACGGTAGGATTTCCAGATTACGGTTCTCACCAATAGATTCCCTGAGAGATCTAGGAAACTAACCCACCGGCATTCACCAAATACTGAAATACCAATTTTGGGTGGACTGACCCCCCTTATAAAAGAATCACGAGGACGGCGCTCCTTGAATCCCGTTTACTGGAATATTACCGGTTCCTGGTCTGGGCTGTACAAGTTCTAGAAGCTGTATAGTGGGGATAGTCCTGAGGATGATGGGTAATTGTCCCTGAACTCGTATCCGACAATCGATCACATGATCCATTTCTGGAACCACGCCCTCCATGCAGAGTTCTTTATAAATGCTGCTTTCAGGAAGTCCACCAATCATTTCATTGCATGGCTTTGGTTTAGAACATTTCGGTGTGCGCTCTGATGTAATATAATTATAGATTGCATGTAAATTCATTCTAAAATAAACTTCTATTTTTAAAGAAAGAATTGTTTTGTCATCACTTGGTAGCACATCCCAAAGTCTCTCCTCCCCCGAGGATCGGACGGCAACATTTGTGAACACGGCCAAGAACTGCACAGGCAAGGTTCAGCACCTTCGTAAAATGACGGCCGGGCGGGACGTTCATAAGAAATAATGGAAACTCGGATGATTCGTTCCACAGCCATTTATTTATAAATCATTCAGTTTATAGTCCATAGAAAAAGATTATAGCGACGTGATTGGTTGTGTATAGAGGTAGACCGATACGGGTTCTTCTCTGGCCGATGCCGATATTTAGAAATTGGGGGCGGCCGATATACGATGCCGATTTTGGTGGCCGATATACAATGCCGATTTTGGTGGCCGATATTTTAGGCCGATTTAAAAAAAAAAACCTCACCCACTCCACTCCTTCCTGCTTACTCCTGTCACTCTAGCGCACACTTGATGTCCTCAGTACAACTGGCACTGGTTGGTGGCACAGGTTTGCAACTGACTGATGGCACTATTGGCACCTGGTAGGTGGCACTGACAGATGGCACTGATTGGCACTAGCAGGTGGCACTGGTTTGGAACTGATAAAAGGTATTCAGCGCTGGAAATAAAACAAAATATACATAAATATGCAAGCCAGCACTACGGATAAATTCATAAAAAATCCCAAAGCAATTATAAAGTGAAACAGTGCAGCGCAAACAAAAGAAAATATTAACAAACTAATAAATTCATAGAAGAAAAAGAATCCATGTGAATGAAAAGTCCATATAAAAAGTGAAAAATCCAGAAATCCAATCAGTATGTCGGCATAAGGTGCAGGTGAATATAAGTGACCACAACAATATCCTCCACCGTTAAAAGATGGCCGCTCACCTTAGATATTTGACCTTAAAGGGCATAACAATAGCAACCACAGGATCAGAGTGAGACGTCCATGGGAAAATTGGCAGCTCAGAATGGCAAAAAAAATTCTTTCCAAAGCTATTCCAGCAGTGTACTCCACCATAAAAGATAAGAGAAAAGAGATCTAGTGCTCTCTGATACACAACGTTTCATTCGGATGATACATTAAGAAATGGAGACTCGCATGTAATGACACTCTCTGTAAGCCGAGTGTCAGCTGTTAAAGCATGTAGTGCACAGACAAAGCAGGCAGCGGCGATCGTAGGTGACGTCCTGCGTGGCTCCTCCCCCCCCCGTACGCGTTACGTCCCAAGGGCGGGACTTCTTCAACACTGGGCAGGAAAAAAACACTGGTTTGGAACTGACAGATGGCACTAGTTTGGGACAGGTGGCACTGATTGGCAGTGGAACTGGAATTTGGAACTGGCTGGCAGTGGCGGGTGACAATGGCTGGCAGTGGTTGGCACTGGCCGGTGACACTGGTTGGCACTGGCGGGTGGCACTGATTGGCGGTGGCACTGGCAGGTTTCACACTAAGCTGAGTGTAACTGTGTGAAACTAACAGAGATGGGCGAGAGAAGAGCTGCCAGCTCGATGTCGGGGGTGGGCGGGTCCCAGCAGCTAAACTACTCCAGCCAATGATTGGGCTGCTTTAGAAAGGGGGCGGGCCACAAACGCGTAGCGGCCTGCCCAGATACCATCCCATTGGCTGGTGTAATATAGCTGCTGGGTCCCGCCCACCCCGGCTGGGTCCCGCCTACCCCCGACATCGAGCTGACGGCTCCTCTCTCTCCTCTGTTAGTTTCACACTCAGCGCGGCGCTTGATGCTGCCTGAGCCGCCGAGTGTGGAGAAGGGAGGAGGAACGGCGGTCAGTGTAAAATATCGGCCTAATTTTATTAATCTGCCGATTTATCAAAAATAGCCAAATATCGGCCGATATATCGGTCTACCTCTAATTGTATAAGCATAAAATGTCCACAAATGGAATCCTCCACAAGAAGCAAAATCCAGCAGGAGCTCCAGAGTATAAAAGAGAAGCGAAAGCAAAGAAACCCGTCCAGTCCAATAATAATCACTACTTGGGGGGTCTGTATTGTGTATCCCTCCTGAGCCATGGATCCCGGCCTATCAATATTTGGGATTGTCGGCTGAAAAGGAAGACATTCTTCTTATATCCAGTTTCTCCATTTGTGATGTTTGTAGTCACATATATATATAACGTCTATTTGGAAATGACAGTTGCTCTCCCCGTTTTTGCTTCGTCCAGCATTGCACCTTCTTTACGTGGCTCGTTTATTTTTCTCCTCTATTGGATGTCTGGTTTGGCCACATGCTAACCAAGAAACAATTTTGTAAGAGTGAGATCCCTTTCTTGCCTCTACTATTACGGTTTTCCTGAATTTGCGTCCTGAAGAAGCCTTTAAGGCGAAACGCGTTGATGCATTTGGGTTCTCATCATGTATATGTACTCATATGTATGATTTTAAATTCTTGTATCCTGTTATATATATGTGGTTGTTCTATTAAACATTTATATATTTTTTACACATCTCCTATTGTTTAATGTGCCGCTGAAAGTCCGATTAGGGTCCCTACCACTATTTTTTGCTTTTTCTTTACCACATTTGTTACGGATGTTAGTGAGTGCGCCTCTAAGTGTAGCAATGTGGTACAACATTTAGCAACTCACATGGTTGATGATTAAAAGAGGCACATCTAAGTATGCAAGGGTCCGGGGTAAAGCTGTCCACATAGACCATCCCCCGCACCGCTGGCTCTCACCGCTGTCAGTCTACAATCGTAACCGGGAAGACTACCCTGCAGTAGATGCCGGATGCCTCCGTACTTAGATGTGCAAGTTGCTAAATGTTGAACCTTCATGAAATGTAACCGTATTGCTACACTTAGGAGGCGCCGCTCTTCTCTTCTATACTCGATTGTGATGTGACGCCGCTCTTATATCAAGTCAAAATTTATTGCAAAACGCTCTCAAACCAAGTTACTCTCAATCCAAGGTTTTACTGTGCAACCTACCTACACATAAGCAGGCCGGATCTATACATTGGTAGGTTGTGGGTGAGATTGGAGGGGCAGCAATGGGTGGCATGAGGGTTCTCCAGGTGGGATGGAGGACATCACATTCACAATTCAGATGGTACTCCTCTGACTTACCTTGCCCCCCCCCCCCTCTCCCTTTTGAGCGCTGACTGAGCCTTGCCCCCCCTCTCTTTTAAGCGCTGACTGAGCCTTCCCCCCCCCCCCTTTGAGCGCTGACCGAGCCATGCCCCCCCCCCGGGACAGATGTGGGACATGCTGTATGTTATGGATTCTTACCCAGTCAGGTCATATCCCTCCCATCCACATTCAGGTTTCCATAAGTCACCCTCCCTATTAATCACGGCAAGATGACTCCATTCACTTGGCTTGGTGATCCTGAACATTACATCCCGCAGACCAGACACAGCGCCCCCCCAGCCCCCCCAGCCCCCGCCCGGGGAGGAGGGAGAAACTTTCCAACTTCAAACCAGGAGGGAGCAGAAGACAAAAGATCATTGTCTGTCTATAGGAACTCCCCGACATTCTCCGCTTTGTACATCACTGAGAGCCGCCCGCCGCGTCACCCATCCAAAGGGAGGGCAGCCATTGGAAGAGCCGTGATCGCCAATAACGGAATGTGCCGGAATTCTGGGGCCGGGAAGATCCGGGGTCTCCGAACCTTTCCGAGGGCATTCGGGTCGTTTACAAATACTTACCAAAAAATAAATAAACGCTGCCTGTGCACCCCGCTCTCTGATCACGCTGCCTGCGCACCCCGCTCTGTGATCACGCTGCCTGCGCACCCCGCTCTGTGATCACGCTGCCTGCGCACCCCGCTCTGTGATCACGCTGCCTGCGCACCCCGCTCTCTGATCACACTGCCTGCGCACCCCGCTCTGTGATCACGCTGACTGCGCACCCCGCTCTGTGATCACGCTCCCTGCGCACCCCGCTCTCTGATCACGCTGACTGCGCACCCCGCTCTGTGATCACGCTGCCTGCGCACCCCGCTCTGTGATCACGCTGCCTGCGCACCCCGCTCTGTGATCACGCTGCCTGCGCACCCCGCTCTCTGATCACGCTGCCTGCGCACCCCGCTCTGTGATCACGCTGACTGCGCACCCCGCTCTGTGATCACGCTCCCTGCGCACCCCGCTCTCTGATCACGCTGACTGCGCACCCCGCTCTGTGATCACGCTGCCTGCACACCCCGCTCTGTGATCACGCTGCCTGCGCACCCCGCTCTGTGATCACGCTGCCTGCTCACCCCGCTCTCTGATCACGCTGCCTGCGCACCCCGCTCTCTGATCACGCTGCCTGCGCACCCCGCTCTCTGATCACGCTGCCTGCGCACCCCGCTCTCTGATCACGATGCCTGCGCACCCCACTCTCTGATCACGCTGCCTGCACACCCCACTCTCTGATCACGCTGCCTGCACACCCCGCTATCTGATCACGCTGCCTGCGCACCCCGCTCTCTGATCACGCTGCCTGCACACCCCGCTCTGTGATCCCGCCTTTCCCCCCCCCGCTCTCTGATCACGCTGCCTGCACACCCCGCTATGTGATCCTGCCTTTTTTTCCCCCTGCTCTCTGATCACGCTGCCTGCACACCCCGCTCTGTGATCCCGCCTTCCCCCCGCTCTCTGATACCGCTGCCTGCGCACCCCGCTATGTGATCACGCTGCCTGCACACCCCGCTCTGTGATCCCGCCTTCCCCCCTCTCTCTGATCAAGCTGCCTGCGCACCCCGCTATGTGATCACGCTGCCTGCGAACCCCGCTCTGTGATTACGCTGCCTGCGCACTCCGCTCTGTGATCCCGCCTTCCACCCCCCCCCCCCCCCGCTCTGTGATCACGCTGCCTGCGCAGTCCGCGCTGTGATCCCGCCTTCCACCCCCCCCCCCCCCCGCTCTCTGATCACGCTGCCTGCACACCCCGCTCTGTGATCCCGCCTTCCCCCCCCCGCTCTCTGATCAAGCTGCCTGCGCACTCCGCTCTGTGATCCTGCCTTTTTTCCCCCGCTCTCTGATCTCGCTGCCTGTGCACCCCGCTATGTGATCACGCTGCCTGCGCACCCCGCTATGTGATCACGCTGCTTGCGCACCACGCTGCCTGCGCACTCTACTCTGTGATCCCGCCTCCCCCCCCGCTCTCTGAATACGCTGCCTGCGCACCCCGCTCTGTGATCACGCTGCCTGCGCACCCCGCTCTCTGATACTGCTGCCTGCGCACCCCGCTCTGTGATCACGCTGCCTGCGCACCCCGCTCTCTGATACCGCTGCCTGCGCACCCCGCTCTGTGATCACGCTGCCTGCGCACCCCGCTCTGTGATCACGCTGCCTGCGCACCCCGCTCTGTGATCACGCTGCCTGCGCACCCCGCTCTCTGATCACGCTGCCTGCGCACCCCGCTCTCTGATCACGCTGCCTGCGTTAAAAACTCCTGTGTTGCGGTGCTTCCAAAGAGCTTTTCAGGCTGAATTTGCCGTTGGCGAATCCGCCGCAGAGACCACTTTTATATGAAAGCGGAGTACGGACGTTTAAAAGGATACGGGGGTTATGGCAGCTATCTTCTGCCATAGCCCCGGTATTTAACGTCAAACAGCCGCCGTATAATGACAGCGGGCGGCAGGGCTGGTGCAAGGACTTTTAATCCCCTAGGCAATGGGTGCTCAACCTGTGGCCCTCCAGGTGTTGTGGAACTACAGTTCCCATAATGCCTCTGTGTTTTAGTGTCATACTTGTAACTGTCAGCGGCTTGTAATGCCTCAAGGGACTTGTAGTTCTGCAACAGCTGGAGGGTCACAGGTTGAGCACCCATGCCCTAGGCAAAACCTCATTTTGCCACCCCCCCTTGGCCCCACCCCTGACTCCAGACCCTTTTCCCTGCCCATGTATACCCCGCCTTTTTAATGAAGCGCCCATCAATGCAGCCTCACCAGTGCCCATCAATGCAGCCTCACCAGTGCCTATGCAGCCTACCAGGGTAGGGGGGACCGGATCGGGCTGGGCGCCCTAGTCAGCAGTGGACCCTAGGCGTTTCCCTAGTGGTAGCCCTGGCGGGCGGTCCACAAGGAGTTAAAGTGTTTCTAGCAGCCAGTTTGATGCGTGTTGTAAATTACTTGTAGCCGCCCCCTAAAATATGAGAAACGTGGAAAGTCCCTAAAATATCGGAGTAAAGTTCTGTACAGAATATACAGGGGCCAATACAGGAGCTGGTGGTGTTTTGGGGCCCCTGAGATGCGGATTGGACGATCGGACACACGGAGGAGACGTCTCGATACTTTGTATAAGAAGGTGACAGGTACACTTGGAGGGGATTCTGGATCTCCGGGGAGAAAACATGAAATGTTGATGAATCAGCACTTCTGTATTATTGCAGGGAAGGTATTTTCGGTCGGCACAGCGCGCCATTGTACACAGAGGAACGTTCCATGAATGCCCTCCTTATACCACGCCGGAGGAGGGGCACGCCAATCTCTGGCCCGAGAAAGTGCGAAGTGACTTGTACATAATTCACAAGCCGGCTTCTACCTTCCCCCCCCCCCCCCGGCTGTGCCGTGACTGAGGTCAGGCCAGGAGCTCCGCGATCGGCACACTGGCAAGAGATCGGAGGAGTCGCCCACAGCGGCCAATCAAATTCAAGTGCTCACCTTTCAGCTTGGAAATTCAAATTGTAACAATGTTATTTTTAATGTGTTTAGTTATTTTTATTATTGTTTTTTTAATCAGTATTATTATTTTACAGGATTTATATAGTGCCAACAATTTGTGCCACACTTTACAAACTAAAGCCGCCCCCCCCCCCCCCCCCCCCCCCCCCCATACACGGAAGAATTTCGAAGAATTTTCTTTTCAAAATCAGAAAGCTTTCTTTTTTCTTTTTTTTGTGATCCGGCGGCTGGTGCTCAAAATGTTTGGGGGGGGGGGGGCGCAAACAAAAAAAGAAAAAAAAATTGCAGCCTCACTGTGCCCATCAAAAGCAGCCACTGTGCCATCAATTGTCACCACTGTGCCATGCCATCAAACGCAGCCACTGTGCCATCAATTGTCACCACTGTGCCATGCCATCAAACGCAGCCACTGTGCCCCTCAATTGTCGCCACTGTGCCAATTGTCACCACTGTGCCCTTTAATTGTCGCCACTGTGCCCATTGTTGCCACTGAGAATGTCACTGTGCCCTTTAATTATCGCCACTGTGCCCTTTGTTGCCACTGTGCCCATTGATGCCACTGTGCCCTTTGTCGCCTCTGTGCCCATTGTCGCCGGTGGGCCCTGTAAAATGCACTTACCTTACTCCTTTCACGTCCTCGATGTCTTCTCCCGCCTTGGTGACGCTTCAGCCAATCAGGTTACCGATAACCAGAATCGGGGAACCTGATTGGCTGAGACGGCTTATCCAAGGAACGCACCCCCCATACGTTCCCTGGATAAGCATCCGGGAGACGAGGGCTGTACTCGGACCGCTGGCTCTGATAGGCACTTCCACACAGCCAACCAGCTGCCGTTATTCAGGTGGCCGGCGCTCAAGTTCCGGCCATCTCTGAATAGACCAGCGGCAGCTGATAACAATAACATAGATTTGTGCAATGCATGAATCTATGTTATTAGACTCAGTGGCGGTGCGGAGCCAGAGGGGGCGGCGCTCCAGCACCCTCTATGGATGAACCGCCACTGCTCTCCGGGAATAGTCTTTTCTCTCCGGGAATTTTCTTTTCTCTCCGGGAATATTCTTTTCTCTCCGGGAATAGTCTTTTCTCTCCGGGATTATGCTTTTCTCTCCGGAATAGTCTTTTCTCTCCGGGATTATGCTTTTCTCTCCGGGAATAGTCTTTTCTCTCCGGGAATAGTCTTTTCTCTCCGGGAATTTTCTTTTCTCTCCGGGAATTTTCTTTTCTCTCCGGGAATAGTCTTTTCTCTCCGGGAATTTTCTTTTCTCTCCGGGAATTTTCTTTTCTCTTCCGGGAATATTCTTTTCTTGCACATGCACATTTTTTTTTCTATTACATTTCTCACACGATTCTCCCATCATTGATTTGAAAATCGTTTGTTTTTCAAAAAAATTTCAACATGTCGGATTCCTCAAATATGATTGCCGTGCGAAAATCGGCTGTTGCGGCCGCCCCACTAATGGTACGAAATTTGTACGAAAATTCTTTGATACGGTTTTCGAACCGTGTATGGCCGGCTTTAAAGTTCCAGCCACAAACTTTTTTTTTTTTTTAAAGTTAGCAGCTACAAACACTGTAGCTGCTGACTTTTAACGGCTTCAGCCCCAGAAGATTTGGCTGCCCAATGACCGGGCCATTTTTTGCGATTCGGCACTGCGTCGCTTTAACTGACAATTGCGCGGTCATGCAACGTTGTACCCACACAAAATATACATCCTTTTTTCCCCACAAATAGAGATTTATTTTGGTGGTATTTGATCACCTCTGCGGTTTTAATTTTTTTTCCACTATAAACAAAAAAAAGAGCGGCAAAACACAATATTTTGTACTTTTTGCTATAATAAATATCCCAATTTAAAAAAATATATATATATATATATATATCATTTTTTTCCTCAGTTTTCTTCTACATATTATTGGTAAAAAAAAAAATTGCAATAAGCGTTTATTGATCGGTTTGCGCAAAAGTAATACCCAGTTCAAACTATGGGAAAGATTTATGGCATTTTATTTTTTTTACTAGTAATTGCGGTGATCTGCGATTTTATTTATTTGTATTTTTTGTGGTATTGCGGCGGACAGGTCGGACACTTTGCAGGGTGTTTTTAAAAAAAAAAAAAGAGGGTTTACTTCCTCTTTAATTACCACCATAATCAGCCACAAAATCTGTGTAATTGAAGTGTGTTCAGTTTTAAAGGGATGAGGCGGCAACCCCACCATAGCCTGATGTATGACGAGCATCCCAGAAGGACCAATCTCACTGCATGCCATTCTCTTTGTGCATGAGCCCCAGGGGGCCGGCTGGGAGGTCTCAGGTAGTCAAGATGGCGGCGCGGCAGTGGCGGTGCATCCATAGTGGGCGCAGGAGCGCCGCCCCCTCTCTCCTGCACTGGTGACAATTGATGGCACAGTGGCTGCGTTTGTATCTCTCTATCTTCCGTCTAAATAAACGTTTATAAACAATGTTACTTTGTATCTCTCTCTCTCCCGTCTGATCAATGTTTATAAACAATGTTACTTTGTATCTCTATCTCCCGTCTGATCAATGTTTATAAACAATGTTACTTTGTATCTCTCTATCTCCCGTCAGATCAATGTTTATAAACAATGTAACTTTGTATCTCTCCATCTCCCGTCTGATCAATGTTTATAAACAATGTAACTTTGTATCTCTCCATCTCCCGTCTGATCAATGTTTATAAACAATGTTACTTTGTATCTCTCTCTCCCGTCTGATCAATGTTTATAAACAATGTTACTTTGTATCTCTCTCTCCCGTCTGATCAATGTTTATAAACAATGTTACTTTGTATCTCTCTATCTCCCGTCTGATCAATGTTTATAAACAATGTTACTTTGTATCTCTATCTCCCGTCTGATCAATGTTTATAAACAATGTTACTTTGCATCTCTCTATCTCCTGTCTGATCAATGTTTATAAACAATGTTACTTTGTATCTCTCTATCTCCCGTCTGATCAATGTTTATAAACAATGTTACTTTGTATCTCTCTATCTCCCGTCTGATCAATGTTTATAAACAATGTTACTTTGTATCTCTCTATCTCCCATCTGATCAATGTTTATAAACAATGTTACTTTGTATCTCTATCTCCTGTTTGATCAATGTTTATAAACAATGTTACTTTGTATCTCTCTCTCTCCTGTCTGATCAATGTTTATAAACAATGTTACTTTGTATCTCTCTATCTCCCGTCTGATCAATGTTTATAAACAATGTTACTTTGTATCTCTCTATCTCCCGTCTGATCAATGTTTATAAACAATGTTACTTTGTATCTCTCCCGTCTGATCAATTTTTATAAACAATGTTACTTTGTATCTCTCTCTATCTCCCGTCTGATCAATGTTTATAAACAATGTTACTTTGTATCTCTCTATCTCCTGTCTGATCAATGTTTATAAACAATGTTACTTTGTATCTCTCTATCTCCTGTCTGATCAATGTTTATAAACAATGTTACTTTGTATCTCTCTATCTCCCGTCTGATCAATGTTTATAAACAATGTTACTTTGTATCTCTCCATCTCCCGTCTGATCAATGTTTATAAACAATGTTACTTTGTATCTCTCTATCTCCTGCCTGATCAATGTTTATAAACAATGTTACTTTGTATCTCTCTCTCCCGTCTGATCAATGTTTATAAACAATGTTACTTTGTATCTCTCCATCTCCCGTCTGATCAATGTTTATAAACAATGTTACTTTGTATCTCTCTATCTCCTGCCTGATCAATGTTTATAAACAATGTTACTTTGTATCTCTCTATCTCCCGTCTGATCAATGTTTATAAACAATGTTACTTTGTATCTCTATCTCCTGTCTGATCAATGTTTATAAACAATGTTACTTTGTATCTCTATCTCCTGTCTGATCAATGTTTATAAACAATGTTACTTTGTATCTCTCCCGTCTGATCAATGTTTATAAACAATGTTACTTTGTATCTCTCTATCTCCCGTCTGATCAATGTTTATAAACAATGTTACTTTGTATCTCTCTATCTCCCGTCTGATCAATGTTTATAAACAATGTTACTTTGTATCTCTCTATCTCCCGTCTGATCAATGTTTATAAACAATGTTACTTTGTATCTCTCTATCTCCTGTCTGATCAATGTTTAAAAACAATGTTACTTTGTATCTCTCTATCTCCCGTCTGATCAATGTTTATAAACAATGTTACTTTGTATCTCTATCTCCCGTCTGATCAATGTTTATAAACAATGTTACTTTGTATCTCTATCTCCCGTCTGATCAATGTTTATAAACAATGTTACTTTGTATCTCTCTATCTCCCGTCTGATCAATGTTTATAAACAATGTTACTTTGTATCTCTCTCTCTCCCGTCTGATCAATGTTTATAAACAATGTTACTTTGTATCTCTCTATCTCCTGTCTGATCAATGTTTATAAACAATGTTACTTTCTATCTCTATCTCCCGTCTGATCAATGTTTATAAACAATGTTACTTTCTATCTCTATCTCCCGTCTGATCAATGTTTATAAACAATGTTACTTTGTATCTCTCTCTCTCTCCCGTCTGATCAATGTTTATAAACAATGTTACTTTGTATCTCTCTCACCTGATCAATGTTTATAAACAATGTTACTTTATATCTACTTTTTTTAACGTTCCATAGTCGGAGTGCTCCTTTAATATTCCGCACAGTAGAAAGTTGGTGTATTCTGTCGCTTGCGTTGGCTGCTCCTCGGAGTGACCGGCGCCCTCGCTGAGCTCGGAGGAGGAAAATCTCTCCAGATGAAGTTCTGCCAAGGAAATGACTCGGCCTTTTGGACCCGACGAGAGTTTATTGAGGTGTCACTTTTGCTTCGGCTCCATCCTGCGCGTCGCTTTCCCCGGAGATTGCGCCCGGACGCTTTGGAGGAATTCACACAGCGGAGGGTTAAAGCTGAACTCCAGGCAAAAAAAATCGTATGCGGTCGCACATTCCTGTATTCTTCCAGCTAGTACAAGTACCTGAATCTGTTTACATGTGGAGGAGGAGGGGCGGGGGCGCACGGGACGGGGAACAGCGAGAGAACCGAACTGACAGCGTTGCTGCTCTATTCACTGAGCAATCAGCAGTCTTGGGGCTGAGAAGTGACACCCCCTCCCCCCCCCCCCCCCCCGTATGACTGAAAACTGATTTTTATTTTATAACTTTCCATTTTCATTATATACCTTCAATGATGTCATCACTGGGTCTCTGTGCTTCCCTATGCAATGCAGGCAGAACAAGGATCCAGGGAGGGGCCGGCGAAACATCACAGCACCCCTCATCAGTACTCTCAAGAGCCCTCAGTCCTGAAAAGTGGTGGCTGGTTTTATGGGGGGCATCGAACAAACCCTTCCCCCCCGGTCTGCACACTCACCCCTCTACGGCACGCCCCCCCCATACTCGCCCCTCTACGTCACAGACCCCCCCCCACACTCACCCCTCTACGGTATGGTCCCCCGTACTCACCCCTTGATGGCACGGCCCCCCCCACACTGACCCCTCTACAGCACGCCCCCCCCATACTCGCCCCTCTACGGCACAGACCCCCCCATACTCGCCCCTCTACGGCACAGTATCCCGTACTCGCCCCTCTACAGCACGGTCCCCCCATACTCACCCCTCTATGGTACAATCCTCCCCGTACTCACCCCTCTATATCATGGTCCCTCCCGCTCTCACCCCTCTACAGCACGGTCCCCCGTACTTGCCCCTCTATGGAACAGTCCCCCCCGTACTCACCCCTTTATATTGTGGTCCCCCCGCTCTCACCCCTATATGGCACAGTCCCCCCGTATTCACCCCCCTACAGCACGGTCCCCCCGTACTTGCCCCCCTATATCCTGGTCCCCCCCCGCTCTCCCCCTCTATGGCACGGTCCCCCTGCTCTCCCCCCCTCTACGGCACGGTCCCCCCGTACTCGCCCCTCTACGGTACGGTCCCCCCGCTCTCACCCCTCTATGGCACGGTCCCCCCTCACTCACCCCTCTACAGCACGGTCCCCCGTACATGCCCCTCTATGTCACAGTCCCCCCTGTACTCACCCCTCTATGTCACAGTCCCCCCTGCACTCACCCTTTTATGGCACAGTCCCCCTCGTACTCGCCCCTCTGTGGAACAGTCCCCCCCCGTACTCACCCCTTTATATTGTGGTCCCCCCGCTCTCACACCTATATGGCACAGTCCCCCCGTATTCACCCCTCTACAGCACGGTCCCCCCGTACTTGCCCCCCTATATCATGGTCCCCCCCCGCTCTCCCCCCTCTATGGCATGGTCCCCCCGCTCTCCCCCCTCTACGGCACGGTCCCCCCGTACTCACCCCTCTACATCACAGTTCCCCCCGCACTCACCCCTCTATGGTACGGTCACCCCGTACTCGCCCCTCTAGGGCACGGTCCCCCCATACTCACCCCTCTACGGCACGGCCCCCCCTCACTCACCCCTCTACATCACAGTTCCCCCCGCACTCACCCCTCTACGGTACGGTCACCCCGTACTCTCCCCTCTATGGTACAGCCCCCCTCACTCACCCCTCTACAGCACGGTCCCCCGTACTCACCCCTCTACGGCACGGCCCCCCCTCACTCACCCCTCTACGGCACGGCCCCCCCTCACTCACCCCTCTACGTCACACTAGGACATTAAAGACAAGGAGAGCTGCTCAATATCTAAGCATGGGAAGGCGGAGCCGGTAACTTTCCCAAGAAGACGAAGGGAGGTGCCCTTGGCCAGCATGACCGTTGCTGGCAGCGAATGAGGAGCCTGCTTACAAGGCCATGACTGTAGCTATGCCTCCAGTGTACCAACTGTGTGCCAGTTCTGCCCAACCAACTGCATCAATAAAAACATTTTTTACAGAAAAATAAATAAAAAAACTAAAAAAAAGGCATTGGGGCTGGAAATCTGCCACACTGGGGCAACCCAGGCCAGGAAAATTCCATTAGATTATAGAGGAGGGGTTGCAGAGACAAAGTGGGGCTCAAACTGCCAGACTTGGGGGTGATTATAACCTGGCTTTGTGGCCGTTGTCTCTCAGATAATATTTATTTCTACATCAATTCGGCCTTGTCTCTCCTTCTTACATTGCTGCCTCAGCAAACTGCCTACAATATTTATAGATAATATTCTATCATTTTCCTGCCGTGTCTTTTTCTATTTGCTGCCCAGTCGAGTGTTTGTTTACTGTCTCTATTTCCGAGTCTATAGTTTGAATATTTTGGGAATAACTACAAGTTATTCCCACCCCAAAACTAATTTAAAACCGCTACAGTGCCTTGAAAAAGTATTCATACCCCTTGAAATTCCCCACATTTTGTTACAACCAAAAACGTAAATGTATTTTATTGGGATTTTATGTGAGAGACACAAAGGGCCAGATTCACGTAGATCTGCGGCGGCGTAACGTATCGCATTTACGTTACGCCGGCGCAAGTTTTACGGGCAATTGCTTGATTCACAAAGCACTTGCCTGTAAAGTTGCGGCGGCGTAGCGTAAATCCCCCGGCGCAAGCCCGCCTAATTCAAATGATCCGGGTAGGGGGCGTGGATCATTTAAATTAGGCGTGTTCCCGCGCCGAACGTACTGCGCATGCGCCGTCCCTAAATTTTCCCGACGTGCATTACGCTAAATGACGTCGCAAGGACCTCATTGGTTTCGACGTGAACGTAAATGGCGTCCAGCCCCATTCACGGACGAGTTACGCAAAAAACTTAAAATTTTCAAATTTTGACGCGGGAACGACGGCCATACTTAACATTGGATACGCCACCTAGGGGGCATGTTTATCTTTACGCCGCGTATCTCTTACGGAAACGGTGTAAATTTACTGCGACGGGCAAGCGTACGTTCGTGAATCGGCGTAACGACTCATTTGCCTATTCTACGCCGACCGCAATTGAAGCGCCACCTAGCGGTCAGCGTAAATATTGCACCCTAAGATACGACGGCGCAGGCTGTCGTATCTTAGGCATGTTTAAGTGTATCTCAGTTTGAGAATACATTTAGACATACGACGGCGCAGATTCCGAGTTACGTTGGCGTATTATTATTATTATACAGGATTTATATAGCGCCAACAGTTTGCGCAGCGCTTTACATCAGGGCGTATCTACTGATACGCCGGCGTAACTCTTTGAGAATCTGGCCCAGCGTGTCACATGATTGTGAAGTGGAAGGAAAATGATACAAATAAATATGTGAAAGGTGTGTGGAGGGGGGGGAGGGGCATTTGTGTGGCGCCCCCCGGAGTCAATACTTTGTAGAACCCCCTTTCTCTACAAGTCTTTTTGGGGGGTCTCTACCAGCTTTGCACATCTAGAGAGGGACATTTCTGCCCATTCTTCTTCTTTGTAAAATATCTCTGTCTCTGTCAGATTGGATGGAGAGCGTCTGTGATCAGCAATTTTCAAGTCTTGCCACAGATTCTCAATGGGATTTAGGTCTGGACTGTGACTGGGCCATGTAATGTGGGGGAATCCGCTCGCTCGTTAACAAGTGATTGCAGCAATGTCGCCGAAAGCACTTGTAAAATGTGTGCTGCAGTCAGTCCGTCGCCCCCCCCCCCCACATACCTCTCTCTGCTGGCTCTGTCTTCAGGACCCCCCCCCCCCCAGGCCGCCGAACCTGTCTCCTGTCCCTGCCGCCGATGTACACAGTGAGAGGGGTGAGCTGTGCTCTTCCCATCTCAGCTGTGACAGGAGTTCTAGCACAGTGCTGGGACTCCTGTTTTTGGAGGTGACAGGGTCAATAAAGAGAACCTGTCACTATCACACAGGGTATTTTTTCTCCTGTGTGATAGCAATAAAGTTAAGTGGAAAAAAATTATAAAAAAAATAAAATAAAAAAATAATAATTAAATTAATAAAATAAGAAAAATGATTAAAAAGTAAAGAATAAGAAAAATAATATTAAAAATAATAAGAAAATTATACAAAAAAAAAATACACATGGTGCTAGGACTCCTGTTTTGGAGGTGACAGGGTCAATAAAGAGAACCTGTCACCTTCAATTGCTATCACACAGGGAATTGTTTTCTCCTGTGTGATAGCAATAAAGTTAAGTGAAAAAAAATTATAAAAAAATTAAATAAAAAAATAATAATTAAATTAATAAAATAAAAAGAATGATTAAAAAGTAAAGAATAAGAAAAATTATATTAAAAATAATAAGAAAATTATACAAAAAAAAAAGAGTAAACGACAAGCTACAAATAAAAAAAGGTAAAAAAAAATACACATAGTGCTAGGACTCCTGTTTTGGAGGTGACAGGGTCAATAAAGAGAACCTGTCACTTTAAATTGTTTTAACACACAGAATTTTTTCTCCTGTGTGATAGCAATAAAGTTAAGTGAAAAAAAAAATTATAAAAAAAATAAATAAAAAAATAATAAGAAATAATAATTAAATTAATAAAAAAAATGATTAAAAAGTAAAGAATAAGACAAATAATATTAAAAAATGATAAGAAAATTATACAAAAAAAAAAGTAAACGACAAGCTACAAATAAAAAAAGGTAAAAAAAAAATTACACATAGTGCTAGGACTCCTGTTTTGGAGGTGACAGGGTCAATAAAGAGAACCTGTCACTATCACACAGGGAATTTTTTCTCCTGTGTGATAGAAATAAAGTTAAGTGGAAAAAAATAAAATTAAAAAATAATAATTAAATTAATAAAATGATTTAAAAAGTAAAGAATAAGAAAAATAATATTAAAAATAATAAGAAAATTATACAAAAAAAGTAAACGACAAGCTACAAATAAAAAAAGGTAAAAAAAAAAAATACACATAGTGCTAGGACTCCTGTTTTGGAGGTGACAGGGTCAATAAAGAGAACCTGTCACCTTCAATTGCTATCACACAGGGAATTTTTTCTCCTGTGTGATAGCAATAAAGTTAAGTGGAAAAAAATAATAAAAAAATAAAATAAAAAAATAATAAGAAATAATAATTAAATTAATAAAATAAAAAGAATGATTAAAAAGTAAAGGATAAGAAAAATAATATTAAAAATAATAAGAAAATTATACAAAAAAAAAAAAGTAAACGACAAGCTACAAATAAAAAAAAAGGTAAAAAAAAGAAACAAAAAATATTTGAACTAACTGTGCCGCCCCCTGCCATCCGGTTACCATTCTCAGTTGATTTGGGGGGGGGGAGGGGTTCGGTTGGCGGGGAGGGGGTGCATTGCGGAACCTGGCCTTGGGGCGGCAGGGAGAGCAAACCCGGCCCTGGTCGGACCTCTGCAGAGAGGCCACTGCTTCCACACAGATAGCAGCATGCTGGCAGAATAGTCTTTTCCACAGAGGCTTTGGATTAATTTATATAGAAAGCAAACGGCAAGACTTTGCCCACTTACATGTCTATTACACGCAGCAGACGTGTAACGGGGGATCTCCTTAGCGTGCGCTAATGTTCCCAATTCAGGTTCAAAATCTAAAAATGAAAGAACAAACGCCGGCGATATTTTTATGTGACACAAAGATGGTGAAGGTGTCGCCCATACAAGTTAGGATGTGAGAAAACCCCGGCTACGTCTGACGTTGGAGAAGATTGACGTGTCGGCAGAATTACACATCGGGGGGGCGGGCTTTGTAGTCGTTTCTTTCACATCATTGAAGGTTATCAGCCGGTCCCGTCTGCTTTGTTCTGTCTGACGACTCGGATCCGGAGAGAATGGTTCCTCTGCCAGAATCACTGAGATCACCGATAGCATTCAACTGTATGGCAAATGATTAACTCCGCCGAGCGGCGGGAGACTTTCCCGTGTTCCCACATTTAAAGGACACCGGGAAATACGGAGGCTGCCATTGGTAAACTCCTTCTAAAACTGCCCCACAGGACACAGGGAAATACGGAGGCTGCCATTGGTGACCTCCTTCTAAAACTGCCCCACAGGACACAGGGAAATACGGAGGCTGCCATTGGTGACCTCCTTTTAAAACTGCCCCACAGGACACAGGGAAATATGGAGGCTGCCATTGGTGACCTCCTTCTAAAACTGCCCCACAGGACACAGGGAAATACGGAGGCTGCCATTGGTGACCTCCTTCTAAAACTGCCCCAAGGGACACTGGGAAATACGGAGGCTGCCATTGGTGACCTCCTTCTAAAACTGCCCCACAGGACACAGGGAAATACGGAGGCTGCCATTGGTGACCTCCTTTTAAAACTGCCCCACAGGACACTGGGAAATATGGAGGCTGCCATTGGTGACCTCCTTCTAAAACTGCCCCAAGGGACACTGGGAAATATGGAGGCTGCCATTGGTGACCTCCTTCTAAAACTGCCCCACAGGACACTGGGAAATACGGAGGCTGCCATTGGTGACCTCCTTCTAAAACTGCCCCACAGGACACTGGGAAATACGGAGGTTGCCATTGGTGACCTTCTAAAACTGCCCCACAGGACACTGGGAAATACGGAGGCTGCCATTGGTGACCTCCTTCTAAAACTGCCCCAAGGGACACTGGGAAATACGGAGGCTGCCATTGGTGACCTCCTTCTAAAACTGCCCCACAGGGAAATACGGAGGCTGCCATTGGTGACCTCCTTCTAAAACTGCCCCAAGGGACACTGGGAAATACGGAGGCTGCCATTGGTGACCTCCTTCTAAAACTGCCCCACAGGACACTGGGAAATACGGAGGCTGCCATTGGTGACCTCCTTCTAAAACTGCCCCACGGGACACTGGGAAATACGGAGGCTGCCATTGGTGACCCCCTTCTAAAACTGCCCCACGGGACACTGGGAAATACGGAGGCTGCCATTGGTGACCTCCTTCTAAAACTGCCCCAAGGGACACAGGGAAATACGGAGGCTGCCATTGGTGACCTCCTTCTAAAACTGCCCCACAGGACACTGGGAAATACAGAGGCTGCCATTGGTGACCTCCTTCTAAAACTGCCCCACAGGACACTGGGAAATATGGAGGCTGCCATTGGTGACCTCCTTCTAAAACTGCCCCACAGGACACCGGGAAATACGGAGGCTGCCATTGGTGACCTCCTTCTAAAACTGCCCCACGGGACACTGGGAAATACGGAGGCTGCCATTGGTGACCTCCTTCTAAAACTGCCCCACAGGGAAATACGGAGGCTGCCATTGGTGACCTCCTTCTAAAACTGCCCCAAGGGACACTGGGAAATACGGAGGCTGCCATTGGTGACCTCCTTCTAAAACTGCCCCACAGGACACTGGGAAATACGGAGGCTGCCATTGGTGACCTCCTTCTAAAACTGCCCCACGGGACACTGGGAAATACGGAGGCTGCCATTGGTGACCCCCTTCTAAAACTGCCCCACGGGACACTGGGAAATACGGAGGCTGCCATTGGTGACCTCCTTCTAAAACTGCCCCATGGGACACAGGGAAATACGGAGGCTGCCATTGGTGACCTCCTTCTAAAACTGCCCCACAGGACACCGGGAAATACAGAGGCTGCCATTGGTGACCTCCTTCTAAAACTGCCCCACAGGACACCGGGAAATACGGAGGCTGCCATTGGTGACCTCCTTCTAAAACTGCCCCAAGGGACACTGGGAAATACGGAGGCTGCCATTGGTAAACTCCTTCTAAAACTGCCCCACAGGACACAGGGAAATACGGAGGCTGCCATTGGTGACCTCCTTCTAAAACTGCCCCACAGGACACTGGGAAATACGGAGGCTGCCATTGGTGACCTCCTTCTAAAACTGCCCCACAGGACACTGGGAAATATGGAGGCTGCCATTGGTGACCTCCTTCTAAAACTGCCCCACGGGACACTGGGAAATACGGAGGCTGCCATTGGTGACCTCCTTCTAAAACTGCCCCACAGGACACTGGGAAATACGGAGGCTGCCATTGGTGACCTCCTTTTAAAACTGCCCCACAGGACACTGGGAAATACGGAGGCTGCCATTGGTGACCTCCTTCTAAAACTGCCCCACAGGACACTGGGAAATACAGAGGCTGCCATTGGTGACCTCCTTCTAAAACTGCCCCACAGGACACTGGGAAATACAGAGGCTGCCATTGGTGACCTCCTTCTAAAACTGCCCCACAGGACACTGGGAAATATAGAGGCTGCCATTGGTGACCTCCTTCTAAAACTGCCCCAAGGGACACTGGGAAATACGGAGGCTGCCATTGGTGACCTCCTTCTAAAACTGCCCCACAGGACACTGGGAAATACGGAGGCTGCCATTGGTGACCTCCTTCTAAAACTGCCCCACAGGACACTGGGAAATATGGAGGCTGCCATTGGTAAACTCCTTCTAAAACTGCCCCACAGGACACAGGGAAATATGGAGGCTGCCATTGGTGACCTTCTTCTAAAACTGCCCCACAGGACACTGGGAAATACGGAGGCTGCCATTGGTGACCTCCTTCTAAAACTGCCCCACAGGACACTGGGAAATACGGAGGCTGCCATTGGTGACCTCCTTCTAAAACTGCCCCACAGGACACTGGGAAATACGGAGGCTGCCATTGGTGACCTCCTTCTAAAACTGCCCCACAGGACACTGGGAAATACGGAGGCTGCCATTGGTGACCTCCTTCTAAAACTGCCCCACAGGACACTGGGAAATACGGAGGCTGCCATTGGTGACCTCCTTCTAAAACTGCCCCATGGGACACTGGGAAATACGGAGGCTGCCATTGGTGACCTCCTTCTAAAACTGCCCCACAGGACACTGGGAAATACGGAGGCTGCCATTGGTGACCTCCTTCTAAAACTGCCCCACAGGACACAGGGAAATACGGAGGCTGTCATTGGTGACCTCCTTCTAAAACTGCCCCATGGGACACTGGGAAATACGGAGGCTGCCATTGGTGACCTCCTTCTAAAACTGCCCCACAGGACACTGGGAAATACGGAGGCTGCCATTGGTGACCTCCTTCTAAAACTGCCCCACAGGACACAGGGAAATACGGAGGCTGCCATTGGTGACCTCCTTTTAAAACTGCCCCACAGGACACTGGGAAATATGGAGGCTGCCATTGGTGACCTCCTTCTAAAACTGCCCCAAGGGACACTGGGATATACGGAGGCTGCCATTGGTGACCTCCTTCTAAAACTGCCCCACAGGACACAGGGAAATACAGAGGCTGCCATTGGTGACCTCCTTCTAAAACTGCCCCAAGGGACACTGGGAAATACGGAGGCTGCCATTGGTGACCTCCTTCTAAAACTGCCCCAAGGGACACTGGGAAATATGGAGGCTGCCATTGGTGACCTCCTTCTAAAACTGCCCCACAGGACACAGGGAAATACGGAGGCTGCCATTGGTGACCTCCTTTTAAAACTGCCCCACAGGACACTGGGAAATATGGAGGCTGCCATTGGTGACCTCCTTCTAAAACTGCCCCAAGGGACACTGGGAAATATGGAGGCTGCCATTGGTGACCTCCTTCTAAAACTGCCCCACAGGACACTGGGAAATACGGAGGCTGCCATTGGTGACCTCCTTCTAAAACTGCCCCACAGGACACTGGGAAATACGGAGGTTGCCATTGGTGACCTTCTAAAACTGCCCCACAGGACACTGGGAAATACGGAGGCTGCCATTGGTGACCTCCTTCTAAAACTGCCCCAAGGGACACTGGGAAATACGGAGGCTGCCATTGGTGACCTCCTTCTAAAACTGCCCCACAGGGAAATACGGAGGCTGCCATTGGTGACCTCCTTCTAAAACTGCCCCAAGGGACACTGGGAAATACGGAGGCTGCCATTGGTGACCTCCTTCTAAAACTGCCCCACAGGACACTGGGAAATACGGAGGCTGCCATTGGTGACCTCCTTCTAAAACTGCCCCACGGGACACTGGGAAATACGGAGGCTGCCATTGGTGACCCCCTTCTAAAACTGCCCCACGGGACACTGGGAAATACGGAGGCTGCCATTGGTGACCTCCTTCTAAAACTGCCCCAAGGGACACAGGGAAATACGGAGGCTGCCATTGGTGACCTCCTTCTAAAACTGCCCCACAGGACACCGGGAAATATGGAGGCTGCCATTGGTGACCTCCTTCTAAAACTGCCCCACAGGACACCGGGAAATACGGAGGCTGCCATTGGTGACCTCCTTCTAAAACTGCCCCACGGGACACTGGGAAATACGGAGGCTGCCATTGGTGACCTCCTTCTAAAACTGCCCCACAGGGAAATACGGAGGCTGCCATTGGTGACCTCCTTCTAAAACTGCCCCAAGGGACACTGGGAAATACGGAGGCTGCCATTGGTGACCTCCTTCTAAAACTGCCCCACAGGACACTGGGAAATACGGAGGCTGCCATTGGTGACCTCCTTCTAAAACTGCCCCACGGGACACTGGGAAATACGGAGGCTGCCATTGGTGACCCCCTTCTAAAACTGCCCCACGGGACACTGGGAAATACGGAGGCTGCCATTGGTGACCTCCTTCTAAAACTGCCCCATGGGACACAGGGAAATACGGAGGCTGCCATTGGTGACCTCCTTCTAAAACTGCCCCACAGGACACCGGGAAATACAGAGGCTGCCATTGGTGACCTCCTTCTAAAACTGCCCCACAGGACACCGGGAAATACGGAGGCTGCCATTGGTGACCTCCTTCTAAAACTGCCCCAAGGGACACTGGGAAATACGGAGGCTGCCATTGGTGACCTCCTTCTAAAACTGCCCCACAGGACACTGGGAAATATGGAGGCTGCCATTGGTGACCTCCTTCTAAAACTGCCCCACGGGACACTGGGAAATACAGAGGCTGCCATTGGTGACCTCCTTCTAAAACTGCCCCACAGGACACTGGGAAATACGGAGGCTGCCATTGGTGACCTCCTTCTAAAACTGCCCCACAGGACACTGGGAAATATGGAGGCTGCCATTGGTGACCTCCTTCTAAAACTGCCCCACGGGACACTGGGAAATACGGAGGCTGCCATTGGTGACCTCCTTCTAAAACTGCCCCACAGGACACTGGGAAATACGGAGGCTGCCATTGGTGACCTCCTTCTAAAACTGCCCCACAGGACACTGGGAAATATGGAGGCTGCCATTGGTAAACTCCTTCTAAAACTGCCCCACAGGACACAGGGAAATATGGAGGCTGCCATTGGTGACCTTCTTCTAAAACTGCCCCACAGGACACTGGGAAATACGGAGGCTGCCATTGGTGACCTCCTTCTAAAACTGCCCCACAGGACACTGGGAAATACGGAGGCTGCCATTGGTGACCTCCTTCTAAAACTGCCCCACAGGACACTGGGAAATACGGAGGCTGCCATTGGTGACCTCCTTCTAAAACTGCCCCACAGGACACTGGGAAATACGGAGGCTGCCATTGGTGACCTCCTTCTAAAACTGCCCCACAGGACACTGGGAAATACGGAGGCTGCCATTGGTGACCTCCTTCTAAAACTGCCCCATGGGACACTGGGAAATACGGAGGCTGCCATTGGTGACCTCCTTCTAAAACTGCCCCACAGGACACTGGGAAATACGGAGGCTGCCATTGGTGACCTCCTTCTAAAACTGCCCCACAGGACACAGGGAAATACGGAGGCTGTCATTGGTGACCTCCTTCTAAAACTGCCCCATGGGACACTGGGAAATACGGAGGCTGCCATTGGTGACCTCCTTCTAAAACTGCCCCACAGGACACTGGGAAATACGGAGGCTGCCATTGGTGACCTCCTTCTAAAACTGCCCCACAGGACACTGGGAAATACGGAGGCTGCCATTGGTGACCTCCTTCTAAAACTGCCCCACAGGACACTGGGAAATACGGAGGCTGCCATTGGTGACCTCCTTCTAAAACTGCCCCACAGGACACTGGGAAATACGGAGGCTGCCATTGGTGACCTCCTTCTAAAACTGCCCCACAGGACACAGGGAAATACGGAGGCTGTCATTGGTGACCTCCTTCTAAAACTGCCCCATGGGACACTGGGAAATACGGAGGCTGCCATTGGTGACCTCCTTCTAAAACTGCCCCACAGGACACAGGGAAATACGGAGGCTGTCATTGGTGACCTCCTTCTAAAACTGCCCCATGGGACACTGGGAAATACGGAGGCTGCCATTGGTGACCTCCTTCTAAAACTGCCCCACAGGACACTGGGAAATACGGAGGCTGCCATTGGTGACCTCCTTCTAAAACTGCCCCACAGGACACAGGGAAATACGGAGGCTGTCATTGGTGACCTCCTTCTAAAACTGCCCCACAGGACACTGGGAAATATGGAGGCTGCCATTGGTGACGACCTTCTAAATCTGCCCCAAGGGACACTGGGAAATACGGAGGCTGCCATTGGTGACCTCCTTCTAAAACTGCCCCAAGGGACACTGGGAAATACGGAGGCTGCCATTGGTGACCTCCTTCTAAAACTGCCCCACAGGACACTGGGAAATACAGAGGCTGCCATTGGTGACCTCCTTCTAAAACTGCCCCACAGGACACTGGGAAATACGGAGGCTGTCATTGGTGACCTCCTTCTAAAACTGCCCCACAGGACACTGGGAAATACGGAGGCTGCCATTGGTGACCCCCTTCTAAAACTGCCCCACAGGACACTGGGAAATACGGAGGCTGCCATTGGTGACCTCCTTCTAAAACTGCCCCACAGGACACTGGGAAATACGGAGGCTGCCATTGGTGACCTCCTTCTAAAACTGCCCCAAGGGACACTGGGAAATACGGAGGCTGCCATTGGTGACCTCCTTCTAAAACTGCCCCACAGGACACTGGGAAATATGGAGGCTGCCATTGGTGACCTCCTTCTAAAACTGCCCCACAGGACACTGGAAAATATGGAGGCTGCCATTGGTGACCTCCTTCTAAAACTGCCCCAAGGGACACTGGGAAATACGGAGGCTGCCATTGGTGACCTCCTTCTAAAACTGCCCCAAGGGACACTGGGAAATACGGAGGCTGCCATTGGTGACCTCCTTCTAAAACTGCCCCAAGGGACACTGGGAAATACGGAGGCTGCCATTGGTGACCTCCTTCTAAAACTGCCCCAAGGGACACTGGGAAATACGGAGGCTGCCATTGGTGACCTCCTTCTAAAACTGCCCCACAGGACACAGGGAAATACGGAGGCTGCCATTGGTGACCTCCTTCTAAAACTGCCCCACAGGACACTGGGAAATACGGAGGCTGCCATTGGTGACCTCCTTCTAAAACTGCCCCACAGGACACTGGGAAATACGGAGGCTGCCATTGGTGACCTCCTTCTAAAACTGCCCCACAGGACACTGGGAAATACGGAGGCTGCCATTGGTGACCCCCTTCTAAAACTGCCCCACAGGACACTGGGAAATACGGAGGCTGCCATTGGTGACCTCCTTCTAAAACTGCCCCACAGGACACTGGGAAATACGGAGGCTGCCATTGGTGACCTCCTTCTAAAACTGCCCCACAGGACACTGGGAAATACGGAGGCTGCCATTGGTGACCTCCTTCTAAAACTGCCCCACAGGACACAGGGAAATACGGAGGCTGTCATTGGTGACCTCCTTCTAAAACTGCCCCATGGGACACTGGGAAATACGGAGGCTGCCATTGGTGACCTCCTTCTAAAACTGCCCCACAGGACACAGGGAAATACGGAGGCTGTCATTGGTGACCTCCTTCTAAAACTGCCCCATGGGACACTGGGAAATACGGAGGCTGCCATTGGTGACCTCCTTCTAAAACTGCCCCACAGGACACTGGGAAATACGGAGGCTGCCATTGGTGACCTCCTTCTAAAACTGCCCCACAGGACACAGGGAAATACGGAGGCTGTCATTGGTGACCTCCTTCTAAAACTGCCCCATGGGACACTGGGAAATACGGAGGCTGCCATTGGTGACCTCCTTCTAAAACTGCCCCACAGGACACTGGGAAATATGGAGGCTGCCATTGGTGACGACCTTCTAAATCTGCCCCACAAGACACTGGGAAATATGGAGGCTGCCATTGGTGACGACCTTCTAAAACTGCCCCACAGGACACTGGGAAATACGGAGGCTGCCATTGGTGACCTCCTTCTAAAACTGCCCCACAGGACACTGGGAAATACAGAGGCTGCCATTGGTGACCCCCTTCTAAAACTGCCCCACAGGACACTGGGAAATACGGAGGCTGCCATTGGTGACCTCCTTCTAAAACTGCCCCAAGGGACACTGGGAAATACGGAGGCTGCCATTGGTGACCTCCTTCTAAAACTGCCCCACAGGACACTGGGAAATACAGAGGCTGCCATTGGTGACCCCCTTCTAAAACTGCCCCACAGGACACTGGGAAATACGGAGGCTGCCATTGGTGACCTCCTTCTAAAACTGCCCCACAGGACACTGGGAAATACGGAGGCTGCCATTGGTGACCTCCTTCTAAAACTGCCCCAAGGGACACTGGGAAATACGGAGGCTGCCATTGGTGACCTCCTTCTAAAACTGCCCCACAGGACACTGGGAAATATGGAGGCTGCCATTGGTGACCTCCTTCTAAAACTGCCCCACAGGACACTGGAAAATATGGAGGCTGCCATTGGTGACCTCCTTCTAAAACTGCCCCAAGGGACACTGGGAAATACGGAGGCTGCCATTGGTGACCTCCTTCTAAAACTGCCCCAAGGGACACTGGGAAATACGGAGGCTGCCATTGGTGACCTCCTTCTAAAACTGCCCCAAGGGACACTGGGAAATACGGAGGCTGCCATTGGTGACCTCCTTCTAAAACTGCCCCAAGGGACACTGGGAAATACGGAGGCTGCCATTGGTGACCTCCTTCTAAAACTGCCCCACAGGACACAGGGAAATACGGAGGCTGCCATTGGTGACCTCCTTCTAAAACTGCCCCACAGGACACAGGGAAATACGGAGGCTGCCATTGGTGACCTCCTTCTAAAACTGCCCCACAGGACACTGGGAAATACGGAGGCTGCCATTGGTGACCTCCTTCTAAAACTGCCCCACAGGACACTGGGAAATACGGAGGCTGCCATTGGTGACCTCCTTCTAAAACTGCCCCACAGGACACTGGGAAATACGGAGGCTGCCATTGGTGACCTCCTTCTAAAACTGCCCCACAGGACACTGGGAAATACGGAGGCTGCCATTGGTGACCTCCTTCTAAAACTGCCCCACAGGACACTGGGAAATACGGAGGCTGCCATTGGTGACCTCCTTCTAAAACTGCCCCACAGGACACAGGGAAATACGGAGGCTGTCATTGGTGACCTCCTTCTAAAACTGCCCCATGGGACACTGGGAAATACGGAGGCTGCCATTGGTGACCTCCTTCTAAAACTGCCCCACAGGACACAGGGAAATACGGAGGCTGTCATTGGTGACCTCCTTCTAAAACTGCCCCATGGGACACTGGGAAATACGGAGGCTGCCATTGGTGACCTCCTTCTAAAACTGCCCCACAGGACACTGGGAAATACGGAGGCTGCCATTGGTGACCTCCTTCTAAAACTGCCCCACAGGACACAGGGAAATACGGAGGCTGTCATTGGTGACCTCCTTCTAAAACTGCCCCATGGGACACTGGGAAATACGGAGGCTGCCATTGGTGACCTCCTTCTAAAACTGCCCCACAGGACACTGGGAAATATGGAGGCTGCCATTGGTGACGACCTTCTAAATCTGCCCCACAAGACACTGGGAAATATGGAGGCTGCCATTGGTGACGACCTTCTAAAACTGCCCCACAGGACACTGGGAAATACGGAGGCTGCCATTGGTGACCTCCTTCTAAAACTGCCCCACAGGACACTGGGAAATACAGAGGCTGCCATTGGTGACCCCCTTCTAAAACTGCCCCACAGGACACTGGGAAATACGGAGGCTGCCATTGGTGACCTCCTTCTAAAACTGCCCCAAGGGACACTGGGAAATACGGAGGCTGCCATTGGTGACCTCCTTCTAAAACTGCCCCACAGGACACTGGGAAATACAGAGGCTGCCATTGGTGACCCCCTTCTAAAACTGCCCCACAGGACACTGGGAAATACGGAGGCTGCCATTGGTGACCTCCTTCTAAAACTGCCCCACAGGACACTGGGAAATACGGAGGCTGCCATTGGTGACCTCCTTCTAAAACTGCCCCAAGGGACACTGGGAAATACGGAGGCTGCCATTGGTGACCTCCTTCTAAAACTGCCCCACAGGACACTGGAAAATATGGAGGCTGCCATTGGTGACCTCCTTCTAAAACTGCCCCAAGGGACACTGGGAAATACGGAGGCTGCCATTGGTGACCTCCTTCTAAAACTGCCCCAAGGGACACTGGGAAATACGGAGGCTGCCATTGGTGACCTCCTTCTAAAACTGCCCCAAGGGACACTGGGAAATACGGAGGCTGCCATTGGTGACCTCCTTCTAAAACTGCCCCAAGGGACACTGGGAAATACGGAGGCTGCCATTGGTGACCTCCTTCTAAAACTGCCCCACAGGACACAGGGAAATACGGAGGCTGCCATTGGTGACCTCCTTCTAAAACTGCCCCACAGGACACTGGGAAATACGGAGGCTGCCATTGGTGACCTCCTTCTAAAACTGCCCCACAGGACACTGGGAAATACGGAGGCTGCCATTGGTGACCTCCTTCTAAAACTGCCCCACAGGACACTGGGAAATACGGAGGCTGCCATTGGTGACCTCCTTCTAAAACTGCCCCACAGGACACTGGGAAATACAGAGGCTGCCATTGGTGACCTCCTTCTAAAACTGCCCCACAGGACACTGGGAAATACGGAGGCTGCCATTGGTGACCTCCTTCTAAAACTGCCCCACAGGACACTGGGAAATACGGAGGCTGCCATTGGTGACCTCCTTCTAAAACTGCCCCACAGGACACTGGGAAATACGGAGGCTGCCATTGGTGACCTCCTTCTAAAACTGCTAGTTGCCTGGCCTTTGGTCTTCATACTTCTCTGACCCGGTACAAGTATGCAGAAAGTGAAGTCAGGCTCGTTGACCTTGGCTTGTTCCAAGGCCTAGAAGATCAGCATGGTGACTTCAGAACGTTGGATCTCTAGGTGTAGTTCACGTACAGCTCCCAAGTAGCACTACAAGTCCCATACTTGATAGCAGCGTGTCTCACCACCCAACACCACCCCCCCCCCACTACCACACCCCACCACCACCACCCCCCACTACCACCACCACGACCACCCCCACCCCCCTGCACTTACAGGGTCCTCAGGTCCACCAGGACTTCCAGACTCCCAGCTAGTATTTTCAATGGCTCTCTCTTCCAGTACTCCCAATGGAGTTCATAGAATCCCTGCCAGGACCTCTGGGTCTCCCTGGAAAGACCCTGGGTGTGTCCTCAGATGGGTATTTAAGCATCAACCTTGGATATGGCTTCTTGCCGGCTATCCTGCTTTGTGTAAAAATGATTTACTACACGACCAACTGCCTGTTTTGCTGCTGTCCCAGGTTGACTTGACTCCTTTCTTGCCTACCACCTACCCCATAACTCCACTGAACCTGACCTCCTCTGTTGCCTTGCCCATAACCAACCTCTGCCTGGACCTCACCATTCTCTAGTTACTCCCTGGTCTCCACATTGTACCTTCTTTGTGCCCACTCACTCATTGGTGGGCCAATCCTGAAGGCCATGACCTGGTACCAACATGTAGCAAAAACCATCAGGAGATCTGGTGCTTAGACCCCCGCTCCTTGGACAAGTCTATGTTACCCAGCAGGGGGAGGGTTGCTGTAGCCCACTACCTACCCATAACTCCAGTGAACCTGACCTCCACTTACTGCCTTGCCCATTGCCAACCTCTGCCTGGACCTCACCATTCTCTAGTTACTCCCTGGTCTCAACATTGTACTCTCTTTGTGCCCACTCACTCGTTGGTGGACTAATCTTGAAGGCCGTGACCTGGTACCAACATGTAGCAAAAACCATCTGAACCATCAGGAGGTCTGGTGCTTGGATACTACGCCTTGGACAAGTCTATGTCACCCAGCAGGGGGAGGGTTGCTGTAGCCCACTACCTACCCCATAACTCCAGTGAACCTGACCATCTCTGCTTGCCTTAACCATAACCAACCTCTGCCCGGACCTCACCATTCTATAGTTACTCCCTGGTTTCCACATTGTACCCTCTTTGTGCCCACTCACTCATTGGTGGGCCAATCCTGAAGGCCATGACCTGGTACCACCATGCAAGGAAAAACATCTAAACCATCGGGAGGCCTGATGCTTGGATACCGCGCCTTCGACAAGTCTATGTCACCCACAGGGGGGGGGGGGGTTGTGTTGCTGTAGCAGTGCCTCCCTCTCCATCTGAAATTGCCTCTTTTTGTAGATAAAATAAATAACAGAACTGTTAATTGCTGCTGAATGATGATAGAACAAAAGATTCCCCGGCAGTGCTATGGTCTCCCTTTAAATATTGAAACTGCCTTTTGATTTATTGTGTGCAAATGAAGCAAAATAGAATGTCCTCAGCCTATATTTTCTGCAATTCGAATGTGTGGAAATACCGCATTATGGCCACAAGATGGAGCCGAGGAGTATACTGATTTCATATGATAGTCTGTGCCCTCTAGTGGCCATGATGCAGGATTTTCTCCATTTACATTCTTATGGATGAACTGCTGTCATATTTTTTTTAACCCCTTGCTTACTGGGCACATATACCCTCTTCCTACCCAGGCGAAATTTCAGCTTTCAGCGCTGTCACGCTTTGAATAACAATTGTGCGGTCGTGCGACGTGGCTCACAAACAAAATTGGCGTCCTTTTTTTCCCCACAAATAGAGCTTTTTTTTGGTGGTATTTGATCACCTCTGCGGTTTTTATTTTTTGCTTTATAAACAAAAAAAAAGCGCAAAAAAAACACAATATTTTTTACTTTTTGCTATAATAAATATCCCAATTTTTTTAAAAAAATTTAGTCTGATACGTATTCGTCTACATATTTTTTGGGGAAAAAAATCGCAATAAGTGTATAGTGATTCGTTTGCGCAAAAGTTATAGCGCCTACAAAATAGGGGATAGAATTATGACATTTTTTTATTATTATTATTTTTTTTTTACTAGTTATGGCAGCGATCTGTGATTTTTGTCAGGACTGCGATATTACGGCGGACACATCGGACACTTTTGACACATTTTTGGGACCATTCACATTTATACAGCGAACAGTGCTATAAAAATGCACTGATTACTGTATAAATGTGACTGGCAGGGAAGGGGTTAACACTAGGGGGTGAGGAAGGGGTTAAATGTGTTCCCTAGGAGTGATTCTTACTGTGGGGGGAGGGGACTGACTGGGGGAGGTGACCGATCCGTGTCCCTATGTACAAGGGACCCACCATCGGTCTCCTCTCCCTGACAGGACGTGGATCTCTGTGTTTACACCCCATCATTACACACAGAGCTCCACGTTCTTGGCACGCGCATCGGCACCTCAGTGACGCGGCGGGCACGCCCCCCAGTGGCCGGAGGAGCCAAGGCCGTCAATAGACGTCCTCCCGGCATTGTAGAGCCACCTGGTGGCCGTCAAACTCCAATGGCCCAGATACAAATCTGCCGATCGTCTCTCCTCTACTCACATCTGTCAGACGCGGATGTCCCCTCCCGCTCCTCCGGCGTAAAAACTGAGCGGCTTTCAGCCGCATCGGTTGTCATCCCTGGAAAGCCGATCGCCCGCTCTAAAAAACGATACCGGGCTGTGGGCATCATCCCGGTATAACCCCCGAAAGCCGAGGCCGCATAGGTGCGTACGCTCGCCGGCAAGGAATTTTAAACATGGAATTTAAAAATATGTATTATTATTATTGTTATTATCATATTATAATAATAATACCTATTTTTTAATCCAAGATACAATGTGAGCCTGACACCAACAAGAAAATGGGATTAATATTAGATAAAATACATAATATTTTTTTTATTACTTACTTCTATTAATATTATTTTTTTGTTGTCACGTTCACATTGTATCTTGAATTAAAAAAAATATATATATATATTATTATTAATATTATAATAATACATATTTTTTCATATAATGTATCTTATCTAGTATTAATCCCATTCCTTGTTGGCGTGACGCTCACATTGGGGCAGATCCACAAAGCGAGTACGCTGGCGTATCTAGTGATACGCCGGCGTACTTTCGAATTTCCCGCGTCGTATCGTTGTTTGAATCCTCAAACCAAGATACGACGGCATCTGGGTAAGATCCGACAGGTGTACGTCTTCGTACGCCTTTGGATCGTATATGCAATACTTCGGCGTCCACTGGGTGGCATTTCCCTCGTTTTCCGCGTCGAGTATGCAAATGAGCTATTTCCGACGATCCACGAACGTACAAGCGGCCGTCGCATTCTTTTACGTCGTTTCCGTTCGGCTTTTTTCGGCGTATAGTTAAAGCTGCTATTTGGTGGCGTACGCAATGTTAAGTATGTCCGTCGTTCCCGCGTCGAATTTTAAAATATTTTTTTTTGTTTGCGTAAGTTGTCCGTGAATCGGGCTGGACGTAATTTACCTTGCGACGTCATTTAGCGCAATGCACGGCGGGAAATTTAGGGACGGCGCATGCGCAGTTCGTTTGGCGCGGGGACACGCTTCATTTAAATGAAACACGCCCCCTACTCACCGATTTGAATTACGCGCCTTTACGCCGTGAGAGATACACTACGCCCCTGTAACTTACGGCGCGAATTCTTTGTGGATTCAAAGATTAAAAAAGTAAGTTACAGCTGCGTAGCATATCTCACATACGCTGTGCCCATGCAAATGTACGAGGATCTGCCCCATTGTATCTTGGATTAAAAAAATATGTATTATTATTATTATTATAATAATAAATATTTTTTTATATAATGTAATAATATAATATATCTTATCTATCTAACAAGAAAATGGGATTTATTTTAGAGAAGATACAATATATAAAAAAATAGATATTAATATAATAATACCTATTTTTTAATATAATGTAATAAAATTATATAATGTATCTTATTCAATAATAATAATAATACCTATTTTTTAATCCAAAATACAATGTGAGTCTGACACCAAAAAGAAAATGGGATTAATATTAGATAAGATACATTATATTATTTTATTACTTACTATTATTTTCTTGTTGTCACGCTCACGTCGCATCTTGGATTAAAAAAATATATATATTATTATTATTATTATTATTAATATAATAATAATATATATTTTTGAATATGATGTAATAAAATAATATAATGTATCTCATCTAGTATGAATCCCATGTTCTTGTTGGTGTCAGGCTCACATTGTATCTTGGGTTGTCCCCGATGTTCTTCCCCTACAGACAAAGCCCCGTCTCTGGATCTGATTGGAGGGGGCGCTCCGTAGGCTCCAATATATTATAATCTCAGTCTGCAAGACTTCCAAAAATTCCAACTGGGCACAATGGATACTGCAAGAGCCTGCACAGAAATGAGGTTGCCAAACTAAATCCAATCCTACAGTGCCTTGAAAAAGTATTCATACCCCTTAAAATTTTCCACATTTTGTATCAAACTTTTCACAGATTTATTTGTATCATTTTCCTTCCACTTCACATAAAATCCCAATAAAATACATTTATGTTTTTTGGTTGTAACGTGAGAAAATGTGGGAAATTTCAAGGGGTATGAAAACTTTTTCAAGGCACTGTATATTATTTTGTGTCTTACAGTATTAAAGTATATGTAACCCCATCTTTAAAATCTCACATAAACTTCACCAACTAATATATAATAATATTTTCATTTAATTTTAAAATATAATATTTTCATTTAATTTTAAAATGTAATATTTTAAGTCTGTATTTTTATTTGAAATAATACCCACCGATTCTGCCAAGAAGACCCCTTTTCAGGCACTTCCTGTTATGGGGGTGACAACACTTTGCCTCCTCACCCCCATTTGTGCTCCTGTGTTGTCACTCTGTAACAGGGGCTTCCAAAGTGGCCATTTAACAAACATTAAGCAGACATGGCCCACTGTATCAGGACGCCCCCCCGAGAAATGGAGCACAGGTAGACATGAAGTGGTTACAAAGAGGCTGCAGGAGCTCAACAGCATTGAGATGCAACAAAAGATAAAAAAGTAACAGTAATTTATAAAAAAAAAAAAAAAAAAACATTTTTTATATTTGAAGCTTTAGCAAATAAATGTCCTAGTTATATCTACTTTACCTGTGTCAGAACACTGGATTTACCCGTTAAGTGACCTGAAATGACATATTCCTATTTAGGACAATAAATATCTGCTTTCAATAAAATCTTATTTTGGGAAAAAAAAAAAAAAAAGAAAAAAATATTTTTAGATCATATAAATTCCGAATAACAATGATAATAATAAAATTAAAAAAAGCCCCAAAAAATAAAAAATAATAAAATGTTTAGATTATATTAAGCCTGAATAATAATAATTAATAATAATAATGAAATAAAAAACAAAAAAAATGTTTTGATTCTATAAATTCTGAATAATGATGATAATAATAATATTAATAATAAAATAAAAAAAAGACCAAAAAAATAAAAAAAATGTTTAGATTATATAAATCCTGAATAATGATGATAATAATAATAATAATAATAATAATAATAATAATAATAATAATAGTAAAATAAAAAAGGCCAACAAAATAATAAAATGTTTAGATTATATAAATCTTGGATAATAATAATAATAATAATAATAATAATAATAATAATAATAATAAAAAAAATGTTTAGATTATATAAATCCTGAATAATGATAATATTAATATTAATAATAATAAAATAGACCAAAAAATAATAAAATGTTTAGATTCTATAAAGCCTGAATAATAATAATTAATAATAATAATGAAAAAAAAATGTTTAGATTCTATAAATCCTGAATAATGATGACAATAATAATAATAATAATAATAATAATAATAATAATAAAAAAAATGTTTAGATTATATAAATCCTGAATAGAGATGATGATAATATTATTATTAATAATAATAATAATAATAATAATAAAAAAAAAAAAGACCAAAAAAGAATAAAATGTTTAGATTATATAAACCCTGAATAATGATGATAATATTAATAATAATAATAATAATAATAAAATAAAAAAGACCAAAAGAGAATAAAATGTTTAGATTATATAAAGCCTGAATAATAATAATTAATAATAATAATAATAATGAAATAAAAAATAAATAAAAAAATGTTTAGATTCTATAAATCCTGAATAATGATGACAATAATAATAATAATAATAATAATAATATAATAATAATAAATAATAATAAATAAAAAAAATGTTTAGATTATATAAATCCTGAATAGAGATGATGATAATATTAATAATAATAATAATAATAATAATAATAAAAAAATAAAAAAAAAGACCAAAAGAGAATAAAATGTTTAGATGATATAAATCCTGAATAATGATGATAATAATATTAATAATAATAATAATAAAATAAAAAAGACCCCAAAAAAATAAATAAATAAAATGTTTAGATTATATAAATGCTGAATAATAATAAAATAAAAAAGCCCCAGAAAATGTAATAATTGAGATTCACTCACACAACAAAATAAAACAAATTATATGTTTTAATCTTAATTTAGAAGAACATTAATATAATATAGAAAATACAAAGTCTCTTTGGATTTTACCTGCACCATATTTTTTTGGGGGGGGGATTATTAGTTAATATGAACCTTTTTACCACAGTTGATTTTTTCATGGTGGACAACCGCCCACATTTTGAGAAGATCCTTCGCGCTCAGCTTGTGGACCACCAACAAGCTCTTGTAGAAACAAGGGTCCTTATTCATGGCGCTAGATTTTTTCTTACTAATTCCGAATGTCCTAAACCCTGGATGTAACTTGGGCTCCACTCCTACCGACTTTAGGCACAGTCCCAAAAACACGTCGTCGATGGGGAACAACTGTATGCCCTCGGAGGCCACAAAGAGTCTCCTGGCTAAAGGAGAAGCCATCAGGAAGCCCCCGCCCCCGGCGTACACCGGGTAGGGTTTGTCGTACAGCTCTTTGGGGATAAAGTATTTGCTTTGTTTGTTCCTAATGGGGACGGCTCGAGAAATAATATCCCCGACGAACAAGCTAGGCAACAAAGGGCCTTCCTTCTTGAAGGCCAAGAAATCCAAAACGTTTTCGGTGTTCACGAAAATATCGTCGTCGCCTTTGAAAATAAACTCCACGCTGGGGCAGTAGATGTGGAACCACTTTAGGAAGTTGACTTCTTTCAGAGTCAAGTTGAAGAAGGTGTCCATGAAATCCCACTGAAGGATGTCTCCGTAAATTTGGTCCTCCTGCTCGATAAGTCTCTGGAGGTTCCAGTGGTCTTTCCCTGTAGACGTGGTCCCTAAGAGGAAGAGAGTCCTAATTTTCTTCCCGTCTACCTCTTTCTCCTTGCCCCAGGTCCTTCTCACGGCTTCCCGCCGGTCGTGTTGCTCAATGATGGACTTGACCACTATGAGTAGATGGATATCTCCTTGGCATTTTTCGGGGTGGTTGAGCAGCAGTGGGAAGTATCTGCAATGCCTGTGGAGGATGAACTGGTGGAATCTTGGGTCCACGTGCTTGAACCACGGCTGCCTCCTTAAAGCCGTATTTTCAGGGCATTTGCTTTCGTTAATGTCCCACCTCGGTGGTGGCAAGTCCACGGGTTCTGGAGTTCTAGGACTACCCATCCCATCTCCAATCCTCTTAGAGGAGCCATTGTCTGGCTGTAGCCACTCATGCATGATCCTGGAGTGGAATGCCAGGCTGCCCTTTGCCCCTTCCTCCACCAGTTTCAGTTTATGAATGGTCACCAGCGTGGCAAACAGCAAGGACAAAGTGATGCAAGTTTTCAGGACTCTCCTTCTTTTGAACAAATACTCCATCCCGGGGCTGGGGGTGAGGGGACAGACCTGGCTGGCTGGCCGGTTCCTTCCGTCCCGTTGTCTCTTACAGCTTCGGGATTGGTGGTAGAGGTCTGTGTAGCATGTCTGCAAAAACCAAGTCTCCAGAAAATGCATGTGAAAGGGGAAAACAAAGGTCTACATGGAGGAGAATCTCATGAAGGACCACATGGGTTACCTTTCTGAGGGTGAAGAACCCAACGAAGAGGCTTGGACATGCTCATTGCTCAAGAACTCTTCTGCATCCTCTCCTTGTGCATGATGATGATGATGATGATGATGATGATGAGGATGAGGATGAGGATGAGAACCTCTGCAAGGCGACTATCCGGATGTCCTTCAATCTCGTCCTGTTGGATGGAGCATCAGGAGGGATCATGCTGTTCAGAAGAGTTTCTTGTCTGTCTCGGGTCCGATGGTTCCTCCACCTATGTACCAAGACGGACCCCTGAGCTCCAGGGCTGAGCGCTGCGACTTGCCAGATGCGAGCTGCTGCTGTGATTTTTCATTTTATTTTTCGGTTTGTGCAGCCAGATGGGTCCCAACAGATCATGTTACCGGGAGCCACACTCGGTTGACTTAAGAGCTTAACCCATTCACCGCACGGCGGGCTCAGCCTGGCACTCGGCAGGTTCTCTCGGTGCCGAGTGCTATTAGGGACTGAGAGGAGAAAGAGGTTGAGGTTTTGGTGATGCAGAGTGAGAGGTGTGTCCCCGTCCCACTTTACATTCATTTCCTCTCCAGCGCTGAGTGTGAGGGCCCCCCCCCCCCCCTGAGTGTGAGGGCCACCCCCCCCCCAATCCTCTGCAATTATTTCACCGTTGCAAAACTCTTCTGTACATTGTTTGGACGTGAAAAGCTACCAAGTGGAATCGGTCCGGATTGTGCGATTTTTTCTAAGGCAAAGTTCTCTTATTCTTCACAGATAATCACAACAACAACACGGAATGAAGTGATTTTATTCATTAAAAATTGTTCTTTTATAACAGCGATATTCACTAAAATACAATCCTAGTGTGCAAAAAAATCCTCATCACCTCCCCAGAGTAGCGCAGTGTTACGCTGACCACACATGGTTAGAAAATCATTCGAAAAAGCGTTCGATACACTCGATTGTACGACTTTTTGAAACGTTAGTGGGCTAAATTAGATTCTAGGTGGTAGATCCACAAAGAAATTACGCCGGCGTATCAATAGATACGCCAGCGTAATTTCAAAATTCCCGCGTCGTATCTTTGTTTTGAATCCTCAAAACAAGATACGACGGCATCTCGGCTAGATCCGACAGGCGTACGTCTTAGTACGCCGTCGGATCTAAGCTGCAATTTTTCGGCGGCCGCTAGGTGGCGTTCCCGTCGAAATCCGCGTAGAGTATGCAAATGCATTTTTTTCCGTCGTTTACGTTCGGCATTTTCCGGCGTATAGTTAAAGCTGCTATACTGAGGCGTACTCAATGTTAAGTATGGCCGTCCTTCTCGCGTACAATTTTGAATTTTTTACGTCGTTTGCGTAAGTCGTTCGCGAATAGGAATTTGCGTAGAATGACGTCACCGTCATAACCCGCAATGTGTATATATATATATATATATATATGCATGTGTGTGTGTCTGTATGTGTAATGTTTTTATTTTTGTATTATGTACAATTTTATTTTTATATTATTATTTACAATTTTATTTTTATATTTTTTACAATTTTATTTTTATATTATTTATTACAATTCTGTTTTTATATTATTTCCAATTTTATTTTTGTATTTTTTACACTTCTATTTTTATATTATTTACAGTTTTATTTTTATATTATTATTTGCAATGATGCTTGCCTGGAGTTCCCCTTTAACTTGATGATTTATATCTATTTCTTTTAGTCAAATAGTCAACTGCTCCCCCCACAATGTATATATATGTGTGTGTGTGTGTATATATATATATATAAATGTAAAAAAAACAGTAGGGCAGTGTACGGTGTCAGTAGATTTTTATTTTTGTATTTTTTACAATTTTATATTATCATTATTTTTACAATTTTATTTTTATATTATTATTTGCAATA